>NC_088238.1:62762536-62767536 GCF_036934945.1 Oncorhynchus masou masou | reverse complement strand
GATTAACTGATTGGGCGATTTTACTGTGTCGAAAAGGGACAACGCCTCTAGTTATTGGCCTTGGAGGTGATTTCCTTGAGCATGATATGCCAGCATAGAGGTGGAGGGCCAAGACCATGCAGGATCTTAAAGACAAGGCTTACATCTACATACTGCTTAAAGCTATCCAGACTTAAATCAATTATGTTTGTTAATGATATGACAATGGTGGTAACTGTTTGGTTTGTTATCAAAAAATCTTGTGTTTGTTTGTTGTGTGAATTCAATTGGTTTAAGAATAGCAGCTCCTGCATGTGACCAGGATGTGAGGAAATATCTCAGACGTGAGGAGATCACAGCATTGCAGGAGGCCTCCTGAGGGAAGGAAAGGTCTGATCAACCTGAAGTTGGTTAATCTGAAACTTAACCGTGTTTAACCACCTTCTTCACATGTTTCTTATAATGTCAAGTAGGAGTCCAAAATGATACCTGAAGTTCACAGCGTTCAGATTTTCCTCCTACCTGAAGTTCACAGCGTTCAGATTCTCCTCCATTAACAAGAACAGCTGGTTGGGAACAATCAATGGATTTGTGGGGAGGGAGGAGAAGGGAGACGGGGGGGGGGAGAAGGGAGATGGGGAGGGAGGAGTAGGGAGATGGGGGAGGAGAAGGGAGAGGGGGAGGGAGGAGAAGGGAGATGGGGAGGGAGGAGAAGGGAGATGGGGGAGGGAGGAGAAGGGAGATGGGGAGGGAGGAGAAGGGAGATGGGGAGGGAGGAGAAGGGAGATGGGGGAGGAGAAGGGAGAGGGGGAGGGAGGAGAAGGGAGATGGGGAGGGAGGAGAAGGGAGATGGGGGAGGAGAAGGGAGATGGGGAGGGAGGAGAAGGGAGATGGGGAGGGAGGAGAAGGGAGATGGGGGAGGAGAAGGGAGAGGGGGAGGGAGGAGAAGGGAGGTGGGGAGGGAGAAGGGAGATGGGGAGGGAGGAGAAGGGAGATGGGGAGGGAGGAGAAGGGAGATGGGGGAGGAGAAGGGAGAGAGGGGGAGGGAGGAGAAGGGAGATGGGGAGGGAGAAGGGAGATGGGGAGGGAGGAGAAGGGAGATGGGGAGGAGAAGGGAGATGGGGGAGGAGAAGGGAGAGGGGGAGGGAGGAGAAGGGAGATGGGGAGGGAGGAGAAGGGAGATGGGGAGGGAGGAGAAGGGAGATGGGGAGGGAGGAGAAGGGAGATGGGGGAGGAGAAGGGAGAGGGGGAGGGAGGAGAAGGGAGATGGGGAGGGAGAAGGGAGATGGGGAGGGAGGAGAAGGGAGATGGGGAGGAGAAGGGAGATGGGGGAGGAGAAGGGAGAGGGGGAGGGAGGAGAAGGGAGATGGGGAGGGAGGAGAAGGGAGATGGGGAGGGAGGAGAAGGGAGATGGGGAGGGAGGAGAAGTGAGATGGGGAGGGAGAAGAAGGGAGAGGGGGAGGGAGGAGAAGGGAGATGGGGAGGAGAAGGGAGATGGGGAGGGAGGTGAAGGGAGATGGGGAGGGAGGAGAAGGGAGATGGGGAGGGAGAAGAAGGGAGATGGGGAGGGAGGAGAAGGGAGATGGGGAGGGAGAAGAAGGGAGAGGGGGAGGGAGGAGAAGGGAGATGGGGAGGGAGGAGAAGTGAGATGGGGAGGGAGAAGAAGGGAGAGGGGGAGGGAGGAGAAGGGAGATGGGGGAGGAGAAGGGAGATGGGGAGGGAGGTGAAGGGAGATGGGGAGGGAGGAGAAGGGAGATGGGGAGGGAGAAGAAGGGAGATGGGGAGGGAGGAGAAGGGAGATGGGGAGGGAGAAGAAGGGAGAGGGGGAGGGAGGAGAAGGGAGATGGGGAGGGAGGAGAAGGGAGATGGGGGAGGAGAAGGGAGATGGGGAGGGAGGAGAAGGGAGATGGGGAGGGAGGAGAAGGGAGATGGGGAGGGAGTAGAAGTGAGAGGGGGAGGGAGAAGAAGGGAGATGGGGAGGAAGGAGAAGGGAGATGGGGAGGAAGGAGAAGGGAGATGGGGAGGGAGGAGAAGGGAGATGGGGAGGAAGGAGAAGGGAGATGGGGAGGGAGGAGAAGGGAGATGGGGAGGGAGGAGAAGGGAGATGGGGAGGGAGGAGAAGGGAGATGCCATATCAGAAAAAGCCATCCCAAGCCCTCAGATGACTGAACAGTGCTGCTCCAAATAAGCTACTTACAGAGGGAGATGAAGGGGGGAGAGAAGGGAGATGGAGAGGGAGGAGAAGGGGGCAGAGGGGAGGAGATCAGAGAGAGAAGGGAGATGGAGGGAGGATGAAGAAGGGAGGGGAGGGACAAGACAGAGGGAGGTAGAAGACAGGAGGGGAGGGACAAGGCAGAGGGAGGTAGAAGACAGGAGGGGAGGGACAAGGCAGAGGGAGGTAGAAGACGGGAGGGGAGGGACAAGGCAGAGGGAGGTAGAAGACAGGAGGGGAGGGACAAGGCAGAGGGAGGATGAAGAAGGGAAGGGAGGGACAAGACAGAGGGAGGCAGAAGAAGGGAGAGGAGGGACAAGACATGGGGAGGTAGAAGAAGGGAGAGGAGGGACAAGACAGGGGGAGGATGAAGAGTAGAGTAGAGGGGCAGGTCAGGGGGAGGTAGAAGAAGGGAGGGGAAGAGTGAGAGAAGAAATATGTTGTTTACAGGAAGAAAGAGAGGAGTAGGAAGAAGAGACAGGTCAGAGATGTTTTGAATGTCTCTCTCAGGTACATCAGCTGACCTCCTCCCAGGTACATCAGTTGACCTCCTCCCAGGTACAACAGTTGACCTCCTCCCAGGTACAACAGTTGACCTCCTCCCAGTTACATCAGTTAACCTCCTCCCAGGTACATCAGTTGACCTCCTCCCAGGTACAACAGCTGACCTCCACCCAGGTACATCAGCTGACCTCCTCCCAGGTACATCAGTTGACCTCCTCCCAGGTACAACAGTTGACCTCCTCCCAGGTACATCAGTTGACCTCCTCCCAGTTACATCAGTTGACCTCCTCCCAGGTACATCAGCTGACCTCCTCCCAGGTACATCAGCTGACCTCCTCCCAGGTACATCAGTTGACCTCCTCCCAGGTACATCAGTTAACCTCCTCCCAGGTACATCAGTTGACCTCCTCCCAGGTACATCAGTTGACCTCCTCCCAGGTACAACAGTTAACCTCCTCCCAGGTACATCAGCTGACCTCCTCCCAGTTACATCAGTTAACCTCCTCCCAGGTACATCAGTTGACCTCCTCCCAGGTACATCAGCTGACCTCCTCCCAGGTACAACAGTTGACCTCCTCCCAGGTACATCAGGTGACCTCCTCCCAGGTACATCAGTTGACCTCCTCCCAGGTACATCAGCTGACCTCCTCCCAGGTACAACAGTTAACCTCCTCCCAGGTACATCAGCTGACCTCCTCCCAGGTACAACAGTTGACCTCCTCCCAGGTACATCAGTTGACCTCCTCCCAGGTACATCAGCTGACCTCCTCCCAGGTACAACAGTTAACCTCCTCCCAGGTACATCAGTTGACCTCCTCCCAGGTACAACAGTTAACCTCCTCCCAGGTACATCAGCTGACCTCCTCCCAGGTACAACAGTTGACCTCCTCCCAGGTACATCAGCTGACCTCCTCCCAGGTACATCAGTTAACCTCCTCCCAGGTACATCAGCTGACCTCCTCCCAGGTACAACAGTTGACCTCCTCCCAGGTACATCAGCTGACCTCCTCCCAGGTACAACAGTTGACCTCCTCCCAGGTACAACAGTTGACCTCCTCCCAGGTACATCAGGTGACCTCCTCCCAGGTACATCAGGTGACCTCCTCCCAGGTACAACAGTTAACCTCCTCCCAGGTACATCAGCTGACCTCCTCCCAGTTACATCAGCTGACCTCCTCCCAGTTACATCAGCTGACCTCCTCCCAGGTACATCAGTTAACCTCCTCCCAGGTACATCAGCTGACCTCCTCCCAGGTACATCAGCTGACCTCCTCCCAGTTACATCAGCTGACCTCCTCCCAGGTACATCAGCTGACCTCCTCCCAGGTACATCAGTTGACCTCCTCCCAGGTACATCAGTTGACCTCCTCCCAGGTACAACAGTTAACCTCCTCCCAGGTACATCAGCTGACCTCCTCCCAGTTACATCAGTTAACCTCCTCCCAGGTACATCAGTTGACCTCCTCCCAGGTACATCAGCTGACCTCCTCCCAGGTACATCAGGTGACCTCCTCCCAGGTACATCAGTTGACCTCCTCCCAGGTACATCAGTTGACCTCCTCCCAGGTACAACAGTTAACCTCCTCCCAGGTACATCAGCTGACCTCCTCCCAGTTACATCAGTTAACCTCCTCCCAGGTACATCAGTTGACCTCCTCCCAGGTACATCAGCTGACCTCCTCCCAGGTACAACAGTTGACCTCCTCCCAGGTACATCAGGTGACCTCCTCCCAGGTACAACAGTTGACATCCTCCCAGGTACATCAGCTGACCTCCTCCCAGGTACATCAGTTGACCTCCTCCCAGGTACAACAGTTGACCTCCTCCCAGGTACATCAGCTGACCTCCTCCCAGGTACAACAGTTGACCTCCTCCCAGGTACAACAGTTGACCTCCTCCCAGGTACATCAGCTGACCTCCTCCCAGGTACAACAGTTAACCTCCTCCCAGGTACAACAGTTGACCTCCTCCCAGGTACAACAGTTAACCTCCTCCCAGGTACATCAGGTGACCTCCTCCCAGGTACATCAGTTGACCTCCTCCCAGGTACATCAGTTGACCTCCTCCCAGGTACAACAGTTGACCTCCTCCCAGGTACAACAGTTGACCTCCTCCCAGGTACATCAGTTGACCTCCTCCCAGGTACAACAGTTGACCTCCTCCCAGGTACAACAGTTGACCTCCTCCCAGGTACAACAGTTGACCTCCTCCCAGGTACAACAGTTGACCTCCTCCCAGGTACAACAGTTGACCTCCTCCCAGGTACAACAGTTGACCTCCTCCCAGGTACAACAGTTGACCTCCT
>NC_088238.1:62732536-62757536 GCF_036934945.1 Oncorhynchus masou masou | reverse complement strand
AGAGGTAAAGGACATTGGATATTGGCCTTGGCCTGTAATTGGCCAGCACTTCCTGGTCCAGGGTGGGTTTCTTCAGAAGGGGGCTAATGGCAGCCATGTTAAAAGCAGGTGGGACACTACCAGATATTGGAGGGAGTGGTTAACAATCTGGATTAACAGAGGGCTGAGTACAGGGGTACATGATTTAGCAGGGCTGTTGAAATAGGATCCAAGGTACTGGGTTTCACTGAGGGGTTTTCTCAATAACTCCCTGGGTGACTTCAAGGAAGCAGAGAGGCTGAGGGTGGTGTTGGTGGAAGGTCGAGGAGGAGAGGGAGAGTCGTAGAGATCTGATGTTGCTGACTTTTATTTTATTTTTTAAGTTAATGAATATGTTACACTGCGCTTCTCGATCAAAAGGTGGAGGAAAACTGGTGCTTTGAGTTTTCAGAAATGTTATTGATAAGGTTCTCTTCTCTCTCTCATCCCTCTCTCTTCTCTCTCTCTCTTCTCTCTCTAGTCCTTCTCTCTCTGGCTCTTCTCTCGCATCTCTCTCTCTCGTCCCTCTCTCATCTCTCTCTCGCTCTTCTCTCTCTCTTCTCCCTCTCTTCTCTCCCTCTCTTCTCTATCTCATCCCTCTCTTCTCTCTCTCTCTGTCTCCTCTATCTCATCCCTCTCTCTTCTCCCTCTCCTATCTCCCTCTCTCTTCTCTCTCTCTGTCTCCTCTATCTCGTCCCTCTCTCTTCTCTCCCTCTCTTCTCTCTCTCTCTGTCTCCTCTATCTTGTCCCTCTCTCTTCTCCCTCTCTTCTCTCCCTCTCTTCTCTCTCTCTGTCTCGTCTATCTCGTCCCTCTCTCTTCTCTCCCTCTCTTCTCTCTCTCTCTGTCTCCTCTATCTCGTCCCTCTCTCTTCTCTCTCTCTGGACTGAGAGTTAATCTAAGTGCGTTCACCTCCGCTGCAGTCCTGATCATACAGTCAGTGGCACAGAGCGAGAGAGCGAGAGAGCGAGAGAGAGAGAGAGAGAGAGAGAGAGAGATGCTATGTGCACACTACCCACAAAATTAAGTGGAAACTGTATGACCATATTAGAGACACATATTTCCCTCAGATTACACAGACCCACAAAGAATTAGAAAGGGGAACGAGTGTGGAGGGGAACGAGTGTGGCGGGGAACGAGTGTTGCGGGGAAGAAGCAATGGTAGTAGAGCCACCTCAACCAGTGAAGGGTTCTCATCATTCCTCGACCAGTGAAGGGTTCTCATCTATCCTAGACCAGTGAAGGGTTCTCATCTATCCTAGACCAGTGAAGGGTTCTCATCTATCCTCGACCAGTGAATGGTTCTCATCTATCATAGACCAGTGAAGGGTTCTCATCTATCCTCGACCAGTGAAGGGTTCTCATCTATCATAGACCAGTGAAGGGTTCTCATCTATCCTCGACCAGTGAAGGGTTCTCATCTATCATAGACCAGTGAAGGGTTCTCATCTATCATAGACCAGTGAAGGGTTCTCATCTATCCTCGACCAGTGAAGGGTTCTCATCTATCCTAGACCAGTGAAGGGTTCTCATCTATCATAGACCAGTGAAGGGTTCTCATCTATCCTAGACCAGTGAAGGGTTCTCATCTATCCTCGACCAGTGAAGGGTTCTCATCATTCCTTGACCAGTGAAGGGTTCTCATCTATCCTTGAGCAGTGAATGGTTCTCATCTATCCTAGACCAGTGAAGGGTTCTCATCTATCCTCGACCAGTGAAGGGTTCTCATCTATCCTAGACCAGTGAAGGGTTCTCATCTATCCTCGACCAGTGAAGGGTTCTCATCTATCCTCGACCAGTGAAGGGTTCTCATCTATCATAGACCAGTGAAGGGTTCTCATCTATCCTAGACCAGTGAAGGGTTCTCATCTATCCTAGACCAGTGAAGGGTTCTAATCTATCCCAGACCAGTGAAGGGTTCTCATCTATCCTCGACCAGTGAAGGGTTCTCATCTATCATAGACCAGTGAAGGGTTCTCATCTATCCTAGACCAGTGAAGGGTTCTCATCTATCCTCAACCAGTGAAGGGTTCTCATCTATCATAGACCAGTGAAGGGTTCTCATCTATCATAGACCAGTGAAGGGTTCTCATCTATCCTAGACCAGTGAAGGGTTCTCATCTATCCTAGACCAGTGAAGGGTTCTCATCTATCCTTGACCAGTGAAGGGTTCTCATCTATCATAGACCAGTGAAGGGTTCTCATCTATCCTCGACCAGTGAAGGGTTCTCATCTATCCTCGACCAGTGAAGGGTTCTCATCTATCCTAGACCAGTGAAGCGTTCTCATCTATCCTAGACCAGTGAAGGGTTCTCATCTATCCTCGACCAGTGAAGGGTTCTCATCTATCCTCGACCAGTGAAGGGTTCTCATCTATCATAGACCAGTGAAGGGTTCTCATCTATCCTAGACCAGTGAAGGGTTCTCATCTATCCTAGACCAGTGAAGGGTTCTAATCTATCCCAGACCAGTGAAGGGTTCTCATCTATCCTCGACCAGTGAAGGGTTCTCATCTATCATAGACCAGTGAAGGGTTCTCATCTATCCTAGACCAGTGAAGGGTTCTCATCTATCCTCGACCAGTGAAGGGTTCTCATCTATCATAGACCAGTGAAGGGTTCTCATCTATCATAGACCAGTGAAGGGTTCTCATCTATCCTAGACCAGTGAAGGGTTCTCATCTATCCTAGACCAGTGAAGGGTTCTCATCTATCCTTGACCAGTGAAGGGTTCTCATCTATCATAGACCAGTGAAGGGTTCTCATCTATCCTCGACCAGTGAAGGGTTCTCATCTATCCTCGACCAGTGAAGGGTTCTCATCTATCCTAGACCAGTGAAGCGTTCTCATCTATCCTAGACCAGTGAAGGGTTCTCATCTATCCTAGACCAGTAAGGGTTCTCATCTATCCTAGACCAGTGAAGGGTTCTCATCTATCCTAGACCAGTGAAGGGTTCTCATCTATCCTAGACCAGTGAAGCGTTCTCATCTATCCTAGACCAGTGAAGGGTTCTCATCTATCCTAGACCAGTAAGGGTTCTCATCTATCCTAGACCAGTGAAGGGTTCTCATCTATCCTAGACCAGTGAAGGGTTCTCATCTATCCTAGACCAGTGAAGTGTTCTCATCTATCCTATACCAGTGAATGGTTCTCATCTATCCTAGACCAGTGAAGGGTTCTCATCTATCCTAGACCAGTGAAGGGTTCTCATCTATCCTAGACCAGTGAAGGGTTCTCATCTATCATAGACCAGTGAAGGGTTCTCATCTATCCTAGACCAGTGAAGGGTTCTCATCTATCCTAGACCAGTGAAGGGTTCTCATCTATCCTCGACCAGTGAAGGGTTCTCATCTATCATAGACCAGTGAAGGGTTCTCATCTATCCTAGACCAGTGAAGGGTTCTCA
Source organism: Oncorhynchus masou masou (assembly GCF_036934945.1). NCBI lineage: Eukaryota > Metazoa > Chordata > Actinopteri > Salmoniformes > Salmonidae > Oncorhynchus > Oncorhynchus masou. Next base: position 62,754,114 of record NC_088238.1, on the reverse strand, counting down.
TCTATCCTAGACCAGTGAAGGGTTCTCATCTATCCTAGACCAGTGAAGGGTTCTAATCTATCCTAGACCAGTGAAGGTTTCTCATCTATCCTAGACCAGTGAAGGGTTCTCATCTATCTGGTCTCATCTATCTGACCAGTGAAGGGTTCTCATCTATCCTCGACCAGTGAAGGGTTCTCATCTATCATAGACCAGTGAAGGGTTCTCATCTATCCTAGACCAGTGAAGTGTTCTCATCTATCCTCGACCAGTGAAGGGTTCTCATCTATCATAGACCAGTGAAGGGTTCTCATCTATCCTAGACCAGTGAAGGGTTCTCATCTATCCTAGACCAGTGAAGGGTTCTCATCTATCATAGACCAGTGAAGGGTTCTAATCTATCTTAGACCAGTGAAGGGTTCTAATCTATCCTAGACCAGTGAAGGGTTCTCATCTATCATAGACCAGTGAAGGGTTCTCATCTATCCTAGACCAGTGAAGGGTTCTCATCTATCCTAGACCAGTGAAGGGTTCTCATCTATCCTAGACCAGTGAAGGGTTCTCATCTATCCTAGACCAGTGAAGGGTTCTCATCTATCCTAGACCAGTGAAGGGTTCTCATCAAACGAAGGATAGTGAAAGGTGGATTTTGTATTATTTATTGCAATTGTCATCAACTGTACAGCACAAGCGGAGAAGAAATCTAAGAAAAATTGGAATGATTGTGAATGCAGCTGAACGTTTTTGGGGTCTCTGTGATTTCACACCCAAGGCCGTGCAAGAAATCCTGTCGGTGAATGTAACCCCATCACAGGTTCCTGCGGGTGTGTATGGATGTAATTTAGTAGTTGACTACTATTTTAAAATGTTAATTTAGCCTTCATTTAACTCGGCAAGTCAGTTAAGAACAAATTATTATTTACAATGACAGCCTACGCTGGCCAAACTCTAACAACACTGGGCCAATTGTGCACTCCCAATCACGGCTGGTTGAGATATAGCCTGGAATCAAACCAAGGTCTGTAGTGATGCCTCTAGCACTGAGATGCCTTAGACCGCTGCGCCACTCGGGAGCGCAGTTCTTATTCAATGCCGCGTCCAGCCGGAGGCGGTAATGCACCTTTAACATTGGATGGTAACCGCAGTTAACCCCGTCGGGAGAGAACATGGCATTTTGCTTCTCCCCCTAGTCCCCGCCTCCTGACGTCACCCGGAAGAGGGGGACGGACGGGGGAACCAAGATGGCGTTTCTACGCTGTAGGCGAGACCCGTGTGGATTTATATGTCTCATACTAACTTATTTCAGCGTCTTTTACGCCGATTATGTGGTGATTCAGTATGTCCTCATCCCTGCCTACTCGGGAAGGTAAGTATTACGTGTGTTTCTTCCGCTAACTGCTTAAAAACGGCTTAGCGTCTGTATAGCTAACGTTAGCATACCTTGGCTGTTTGTATCGGTATTCTGTATCATTATCCAATCTTGACAACGGCTTCGTTACATTACTTATAGTTACCTGTAGCGGGGCTGTACATTCACTATGACCAGATAGTTAACGCGTTTTCCCAAGTCAGTCTTTGAGCACAGTACAAAAGAACAAAGTGAATGGCTAGTTTGATAGCATCAAAACAATGTTGTTGACACTCAGAGCCCCACTACTGAGAGTTCGTTTTGCATGGCCCGCTGCCCCGGGTGGGTAGAGATGTCATTTTAGGAATGGAACTGTATAAAATGCGCAAACCCAGTGCACCGGACCATCCATAATGAACTCGCCCAATGTGTGGGTTTACTGTGAACTCACAAATTGTAATCTATCCTTGTCGAACCAGTCAAACCGGATAAACGTTTCATCCCTTCACTACTGCAGTTAGAGACAAGTCTAAAATAGTTTGTTTGGTGCTACAAGCCAGTGTAGTTGGTTTGCTAGTTCACTGTCATTCATTCAATCGATGCTGTCAGTCTCCACCCTTGACTCTCACTCTCTCTCCTTCCTCACCGCTCCTTCTTTCTCCAACTATCCCCTCTCTCTCTTCCTCTCTCTGTCTCTCTCTCTTCTCTCTCTCTCTCTCTCTCTCTCTCTCTCTCTCTCTCTCTCTCTTCCTCTCTCTCTCTTTCTCTCCCTCTCTCTTTCTCTCTCTCTTTCTCTCTCTTTCTCTCTTTCTCTCCCTCTCTCTCTCTCCCTCTCTCTCTCTTCTTCTCCTCTCCTCCCAGTGTGTGGTGTACACTACATGGGTCAGTGTTTAACTTGATTCTACTACTGCTGCTGGCCTGTCACTCCAAAGCTGTCTTCTCAGACCCAGGTTTGTTCAGCACGTGCGTGTGAGTGAGAGACGGAGATGATACTACCAACTGACGAGACCCAGAAAGTGTTTTTCTTTACACATAGGGGTGTTACAGTCTGTACCTGTGTGTGTACCTGTGTGTGTGTACCTGTGTGTGTGTACCTGTGTGTGTACCTGTGTGTGTGTGTACCTGTGTGTGTGTGTACCTGTGTGTGTGTGTACCTGTGTGTGTGTACCTGTGTGTGTGTATCTGTGCAGTGGTGTAACGTACTTAAGTAAATAATACTTTAAAGTAACTTAAGTCATTTTTGGGGGAATCTGTGCTTTACCATTCATATTTTTGAATACTTTAATTCATTCCTTAAGAAAATATTGTACTTTTTACTCCATACATTTTCCTTGACACCCAAAAGTACTCGTTACATTTTGAATGCTGAGCAGGACAGGAAACTGGTCAAATTCACACACTTATCAAGAGAACATCCCTGGTCATCCCTACTGCCTCTGATCTGGTGGACTCACTAAACACACATGCTTCTTTTGTAAATTATGTCTGAATGTTGGAGTGTGCCCCTGGCTATCCGTAAATACATTTAAGAAAATGGTGCTGCTTTGTTTAATATAAAGAATTATACTTTTACTTTTGATACTTAAGTATATTTTAAATCTTAGACTTTTACTCAAGTATGACAGTTGGGTACTTTTTCCACCATTGGTGTGGTGTGGGTTTATAATATGTTGTGACTCAGGTGTACTTGACTACCTGTGTGTCCTCCAGGTATGGTTGATGTGGTGTGGGTTTATAATATGTTGTGACTCAGGTGTACTTGACTACCTGTGTGTCCTCCAGGTATGGTTGGTGTGGTGTGGGTTTATAATATGTTGTGACTCAGGTGTACTTGACTACCTGTGTGTCCTCCAGGTATGGTTGGTGTGGTGTGGGTTTATAATATGTTATGACTCAGGTGTATTTGACTACCTGTGTGTCCTCCAGGTATGGTTGGTGTGGTGTGGGTTTATAATATGTTGTGACTCAGGTGTATTTGACTACCTGTGTGTCCTCCAAGTATGGTTGGTGTGGTGTGGGTTTATAATATGTTGTGACTCAGGTGTATTTGACTACCTGTGTGTCCTCCAGGTATGGTTGGTGTGGTGTGGGTTTATAATATGTTGTGACTCAGGTGTATTTGACTACCTGTGTGTCCTCCAGGTATGGTTGGTGTGGTGTGGGTTTATAATATGTTGTGACTCAGGTGTATTTGACTACCTGTGTGTCCTCCAGGTATGGTTGGTGTGGTGTGGGTTTATAATATGTTGTGACTCAGGTGTACTTGACTACCTGTGTGTCCTCCAGGTATGGTTGGTGTGGTGTGGGTTTATAATATGTTGTGACTCAGGTGTATTTGACTACCTGTGTGTCCTCCAGGTATGGTTCCCCTACCAGAGACGGCTATCGACTTCTCTGACCTGAGGTCCCAGAATTCACACATGAATGAGAGGGTGAGTAACACACAAAGTCACAGCACTGTGTGATGGATGTCACTGCTCTTAATTAGCAGCTCTGCTTCCTCCTGGGAACACCGTCCTTAGCAAGGCCTGATCTAGGGACCCTCTGCTTCCTTCTGGGAACACCGTCCTTAGAAACGCCTGATCTAGGGACCCTCTGCTTCCTCCTGGGAACACCGTCCTTAGAAAGGCCTGATCTAGGGACCCTCTGCTTCCTTCTGGGAACACCGTCCTTAGAAAGGCCTGATCTAGGGACCCTCTGCTTCCTTCTGGGAACACCGTCCTTAGAAAGGCCTGATCTAGGGACCCTCTGCTTCCTTCTGGGAACACCGTCCTTAGAATGGCCTGATCTAGGGACCCTCTGCTTCCTCTTGGGAACACCGTCCTTAGAAAGGCCTGATCTAGGGACCCTCTGCTTCCTCTTGGGAACACCGTCCTTATCAAGGCCTGATCTAGGGACCCTCTGCTTCCTCCTGGGAACACCGTCCTTAGAAAGGCCTGATCTAGGGACCCTCTGCTTCCTTCTGGGAACACCGTCCTTAGAAACGCCTGATCTAGGGACCCTCTGCTTCCTCCTGGGAACACCGTCCTTAGCAAGGCCTGATCTAGGGACCCTCTGCTTCCTTCTGGGAACACCGTCCTTAGAAAGGCCTGATCTAGGGATCCTCTCCTTCCTTCTGGGAACACCGTCCTTATCAAGGCCTGATCTAGGGACCCTCTGCTTCCTTCTGGGAACGCCGTCCTTAGAATGGCCTGATCTAGGGACCCTCTGCTTCCTTCTGGGAACGCCGTCCTTAGCAAGGCCTGATCTAGAGACCCTCTGCTTCCTCCTGGGAACACCGTCCTTAGCAAGGCCTGATCTAGAGACCCTCTGCTTCCTCCTGGGAACACCGTCCTTAGAAAGGCCTGATCTAGGGACCCTCTGCTTCCTCCTGGGAACGCCGTCCTTAGCAAGGCCTGATCTAGTGACCCTCTGCTTCCTCCTGGGAACACCGTCCTTAGCAAGGCCTGATCTAGGGACCCTCTGCTTCCTCCTGGGAACACCGTCCTTAGAAAGGTCTGATCTAGGGACCCTCTGCTTCCTCCTGGGAACGCCGTCCTTAGCAAGGCCTGATCTAGGGACCCTCTGCTTCCTCCTGGGAACGCCGTCCTTAGCAAGGCCTGATCTAGGGACCCTCTGCTTCCTCCTGGGAACACCGTCCTTAGCAAGGCCTGATCTAGGGACCCTCTGCTTCCTCCTGGGAACACCGTCCTTAGCAAGGCCTGATCTAGGGACCCTCTGCTTCCTTCTGGGAACACCGTCCTTAGAAAGGTCTGATCTAGGGACCCTCTGCTTCCTCCTGGGAACACCGTCCTTAGCAAGGCCTGATCTAGGGACCCTCTGCTTCCTCCTGGGAACACCGTCCTTAGCAAGGCCTGATCTAGGGACCCTCTGCTTCCTCCTGGGAACACCGTCCTTAGCAAGGCCTGATCTAGGGACCCTCTGCTTCCTCCTGGGAACACCGTCCTTAGAAAGGCCTGATCTAGGGACCCTCTGCTTCCTCCTGGGAACACCGTCCTTAGCAAGGCCTGATCTAGGGACCCTCTGCTTCCTTCTGGGAACGCCGTCCTTAGAAAGGCCTGATCTAGGGACTCTCTGCTTCCTTCTGGGAACGCCGTCCTTAGAAAGGCCTGATCTAGGGACCCTCTGCTTCCTTCTGGGAACGCCGTCCTTAGAATGGCCTGATCTAGGGACCCTCTGCTTCCTTCTGGGAACGCCGTCCTTAGAATGGCCTGATCTAGGGACCCTCTGCTTCCTTCTGGGAACACCGTCCTTAGAATGGCCTGATCTAGGGACCCTCTGCTTCCTTCTGGGAACGCCGTCCTTAGCAAGGCCTGATCTAGGGACCCTCTGCTTCCTTCTGGGAACGCCGTCCTTAGAATGGCCTGATCTAGGGACCCTCTGCTTCCTTCTGGGAACACCGTCCTTAGCAAGGCCTGATCTAGGGACTCTCTGCTTCCTTCTGGGAACACCGTCCTTAGAATGGCCTGATCTAGGGACCCTCTGCTTCCTTCTGGGAACGCCGTCCTTAGCAAGGCCTGATCTAGGGACCCTCTGCTTCCTTCTGGGAACGCCGTCCTTAGAATGGCCTGATCTAGGGACCCTCTGCTTCCTTCTGGGAACGCCGTCCTTAGAATGGCCTGATCTAGGGACCCTCTGCTTCCTTCTGGGAACGCCGTCCTTAGAATGGCATGATCTAGGGACCCTCTGCTTCCTTCTGGGAACGCCGTCCTTAGCAAGGCCTGATCTAGGGACCCTCTGCTTCCTTCTGGGAACGCCGTCCTTAGCAAGGCCTGATCTAGGGACCCTCTGCTTCCTTCTGGGAACGCCGTCCTTAGCAAGGCCTGATCTAGGGACCCTCTGCTTCCTTCTGGGAACGCCGTCCTTAGCAAGGCCTGATCTAGGGACCCTCTGCTTCCTTCTGGGAACGCCGTCCTTAGCAAGGCCTGATCTAGGGACCCTCTGCTTCCTTCTGGGAACGCCGTCCTTAGCAAGGCCTGATCTAGGGACCCTCTGCTTCCTTCTGGGAACGCCGTCCTTAGCAAGGCCTGATCTAGGGACCCTCTGCTTCCTTCTGGGAACGCCGTCCTTAGCAAGGCCTGATCTAGGGACCCTCTGCTTCCTTCTGGGAACGCCGTCCTTAGCAAGGCCTGATCTAGGGACCCTCTGCTTCCTTCTGGGAACGCCGTCCTTAGCAAGGCCTGATCTAGGGACCCTCTGCTTCCTTCTGGGAACGCCGTCCTTAGCAAGGCCTGATCTAGGGACCCTCTGCTTCCTTCTGGGAACGCCGTCCTTAGCAAGGCCTGATCTAGGGACCCTCTGCTTCCTTCTGGGAACGCCGTCCTTAGCAAGGCCTGATCTAGGGACCCTCTGCTTCCTTCTGGGAACGCCGTCCTTAGCAAGGCATGATCTAGGGACCCTCTGCTTCCTTCTGGGAACGCCGTCCTTAGAATGGCCTGATCTAGGGACCCTCTGCTTCCATCTGGGAACGCCGTCCTTAGCAAGGCCTGATCTAGGGACCCTCTGCTTCCTTCTGGGAACGCCGTCCTTAGAATGGCCTGATCTAGGGACCCTCTGCTTCCTTCTGGGAACACCGTCCTTAGAATGGCCTGATCTAGGGACCCTCTGCTTCCTTCTGGGAACACCGTCCTTAGAATGGCCTGATCTAGGGACCCTCTGCTTCCTTCTGGGAACACCGTCCTTAGAATGGCCTGATCTAGGGACCCTCTGCTTCCTTCTGGGAACGCCGTCCTTAGCAAGGCCTGACCCTCTGTTTCACAAACACACGTGACAACAAGTCTTTTCGCCAGGTGACACGAGGGGAGCGATTTCAAGCTGTGGATTGAGCTTACGGTTTAGTCTATTCCACTATGATGTGTGGGGGTGTGGTATGACATTATGTGTTCCCTACAGGGTTGTGGGGGCTGAACTGAGTAGTTTGAAACGTTAAGTTGCCGTTTAGTTGTGAAACGTTTAGTTGCTGTGCAGAGTCTGATACAGACACACACACACACACACACACACACACACAGTAGTGTAATATATTGTTGCTGTGATATTGTGTGTTACAGGGTTGTGAGGGCTGGACTGTTTGTAGTCGTTGTGAGACCTACCGCCCCCCCAGAGCTCACCACTGTAGAGTATGTCAACGATGCATACGACGCATGGACCACCACTGTCCCTGGTTAGTCACTCTACAGCTCCTCAACCTCTCTCTGTCCCTGGTTAGTCACTCTACAGCTCCTCAACCTCTCTCTGTCCCTGGTTAGTCACTCTACAGCTCCTCAACCTCTCTCTGTCCCTGGTTAGTCACTCTACAGCTCCTCCTACAACCTGTCTCTGTCTGTCTGTCTGTCTGTCTGTCTGTCTGTCTCTCTCTCGCTCTCTGTCTCTCCTCTGTTGTTATAATATAGTGTGGTTGTGTTGTAGGATCAATAACTGTGTTGGAGAGTTGAACCAGAAGTACTTCATCCAGTTTCTCTTCTATACAGGTGAGTCCTCTACTCTACTTCTTATTGCTTACACAGGAGGTTGGTGGCACCTACATTTGGGAGGACGGGCTTGTGGTAATGGCTGGAGTGGAATCGTATCTAATACATCTAACACACGATACCATTCCATTCGCTCCGTTCCAGCCATTACCACAAACCCGTCCTCCCAAATCAAGGTCGATCAGCTTTAATATTGCAGATAGATTGTAGCTTCCATCAATGTAATTGTCTGCATCATTTCCAATCCCCCATATATTGTTTGGGGGGCAAATATATAAAGAATATAATAAATATAAAAATATATAAAGAATATAATAACTATAAATATAAAAATATATAAAGAATATAATAAATAAATAAATATAAAAATATATAAAGAATATAATAAATAAATAAATAAATATAAAAATATATAAAGAATATAATAAATAAATAAATATAAAAATATATAAAGAATATAATAAAAAAAGAATATAATAAATAAATAAATATAAAATATATAAAGAATATAATAAATAAATAAATATAAAATATATAAAGAATATAATAAATAAATATAAAAATATATAAAGAATATAATAAATAAATATAAAAGTATATAAAGAATATAATAAATAAATATAAAAGTATATAAAGAATATAATAAATAAATATAAAAGTATATAAAGAATATAATAAATAAATATAAAAGTATATAAAGAATATAATAAATGAATGATTATAAAAATATATAAAGAATATAATAAATAAATATAAATATAAAAATATATAAAGAATATAATAAATAAATATAAATATAAAAATATATAAAGAATATAATAAATAAATATAAATATATAAATAAATATAAATATATAATAAATAAATATAAAAGAATATAATAAATAAATAAATATAAATATACAAAGAACCAGTCAACGGTTTAGACACACCGACTCATTCCAGGGATTTTCTTTATAATACTATTTTCTACATTGTAGAATAATAGTGAAGACATCAAAACTATGAAATAACACATATGGATTCAAGTAGTAACCAAAAAAGTTTAAAACAAATCAAAATATATTTATTATTTTGTATAATAATTTAAATGGAAAAAATCAAAGTTTTGAACCCGGCTTCATTTTGCGTATCAGTTCATGAACCACGTGGCTTGGAATCGGTACTAATCCCAACTATTTTGAAATCTCTATATATATATCTATCTATGGCACCTCTGTCAAAAAAGTTTTTTGTCCTTTAAATTAAACAGGCGTACTTTACATTTTTTTATCTCAGTTTTCTTTAACCAATTATGGTCTTTAATGCTGACAGACAAGTTCACTACTTTCTTCCACTTGCCTCTTCCATTTTTGTTTTTAATGCTGCAATTAGTTGGTTGTAATTTTGGGACATTTGGGACATTGTTGTTAGCTGCTTGTATGACAATTCCACACAACAACAGTTTTCAGGTGTGCTGACATAATTGCATAATTGCAAAATTATTTTCTAAGGATCAATTAGCCTTTTTAAAATGATAAACTTGGATTAGCGAACACAACATGCCATTGGAACACAGGACTTGCTGATAATGGGCCCTTTCTCTCTCATCCGTCTCTCTCTCTCATCCCTTTCTCTCTCATCCGTCTCTCTCCAGGTATGGCCAGTCTCTACTCCATGGCTCTGGTGGTGTCAGCCTGGGTGTGGAGAATACGGAGCGAGAGAGACGGGGAAGGAGAGAAGGAAGGAGAGGAGTCTCCCAGCAAACACCTGATTGTGTGAGTGAAGGATGAGAGAGAGACGATAGAGAGGATAGAGATGTACAAGTATAATTTTTGTGATGTATATTCTGTCTTTCATTGTTGCCCCTTCTCAGAGCTCACTACATCATTCTCCTGGTTGAGTCGGTGTTGTTTGGAGTGTTCGTCATGGTTATCTTCTACGACCAGGTATGGTCAAGTCTCGGTTAAATGTGTTGTTTGCATTCAGAAAAGACCTCAGAAGACCTCTTTTAACGAGGCAGACCTGAAACTGACCTCTTTTAACGAGGCAGGCCTGAAACTGACCTCTTTTAACGAGGCAGGCCTGAAACTGACCTCTTTTAACGAGGCAGGCCTGAAACTGACCTCTTTTAACGAGGCAGGCCTGAAACTGACCTCTTTTAACGAGGCAGGCCTGAAACTGACCTCTTTTAACGAGGCAGGCCTGAAACTTTCGGGACATATTTATGTTTTAACCTGATCACTTAATTCTCTCTCCATCCTCCTCTCTCTCTATCCTCTTCTCTCTCCTTCCCTCTCCCCATCCTCCCCTCTCCCCATCCTCCTCTCTCCCCATCCCTCTCCCCATCCTCCTCTCTCCCCATCCTCCTCTCTCTCCATCCTCTCTCCCCATCCTCCTCTCTCTCCATCCTCCTCTCTCTCCATCCTCCTCTCTCTCCATCCCTCTCCCCATCCTCGTCTCTCCCCATCCTCTTCTCTCTCAGTTGGTGTCCATTATAACAGATGAAACTCCTATAGAACATTTGAGGAACAGACTGATGAAAGACAGAACATCGATCACCAGCAGCACCTCTGAGCCATCGACACACATCCCACACACACGCAAGCCCAAACTAGCCCTGCTCAGAGAGGTCTTCGGGAGAGGTGTGTGTGTGTGTTGTTCAACCGTCTGTTCATGGTTTTGCTCACAGTCTTAAAGACTTAAAGAACTATAGAACCCTATTCCCTATATAGTGCACTATTATAGACCAGGCGCCTATAGAACCCTATTCCCTATATAGATCACTACTTTAGACCAGGGCCCTATAGAACCCTATTCCCTATATAGAGCACTACTTTAGACCAGAGCCCTATAGAACCCTATTCCCTATATAGAGCACTACTTTAGACCAGGGCCCTATAGAACCCTATTCCCTATATAGTGCACTACTTTAGACCAGGGCCCTATAGAACCCTATTCCCTATATAGATCACTACTTTAGACCAGGGCCCTATAGAACCCTATTCCCTATATAGTGCACTACTTTAGACCAGGGCCCTATAGAACCCTATTCCCTATATAGAGCACTACTTTAGACCAGGGCCCTATAGAACCCTATTACCTATATAGAGCACTACTTTAGACCAGGGCCCTATAGAACCCTATTACCTACATTGGGGCAAAAAGTATTTAGTCAGCCACCAATTGTGCAAGTTCTCCCACTTAAAAAGATGAGAGAGTCCTATAATTTTCATAATAGGTACACTTCAACTATGACAGACAAAATGAAAAAAAAAAAAAATCCAGCAACAGTGTGTGAAAACCTTGTGAAGACTTACAGAAAACGTTTGACCTCTGTCATTGCCAACAAAGAGTATATAACAAAGTATTGAGATAAACTTTTGTTATTGACCAAATACAGATTTTTTTTCCACCATAATTTGCAAATAAATTCATAAAAAATCCTTCAATGTGATTTTCTTGATTTTTTTCATTTTTTTTTCTTCTCATTTTGTCTGTCATAGTTGAAGTGAACCTATGATGAGAATTACAGGCCTCTCTCATCTTTTTAAGTGGGAGAACTTGCACAATTGGTGGCTGACTAAATACTTTTTTACCCCACTGTGTAGTACCATATTTCTAACATAGCGCTGTCTCTCTTCCCCCCCCCCCCCCTGTCTCTCAGGGTCAGTGTTCTGTTGGCTGTTCCCTCTACATTCCAGTCCCCCTACCGTCGGTGGAATCAGCTACTCGGCTGTTCCGGATTATGATGTGTGACGTTCCCGCAACCTTCAAACAACATTCTGTGATAGCAGCGTTTTAACGTTCCTTCAACGTTGTGGTTACGTTACGGTCATCGTATAATTAGGGCTGTCAAATGATTAATTGAATTCGTGGCGTTAGTTAATCGCAATTCGTCACAATATTTGACACACACACACACCTACTCTCTCACACACACACCTACTCTCTCACACACACCTACTCTCTCTCTCACACACCTACTCTCTCTCTCACACACACCTACTCTCTCTCACACACACCTACTCTCTCTCACACACACCTACTCTCTCTCTCACACACACCTACTCTCTCTCTCACACACACCTACTCTCTCTCACACACACCTACTCTCTCTCACACACACACCTACTCTCTCTCACACACACCTACTCTCTCTCTCACACACACCTACTCTCTCTCTCACACACACCTACTCTCTCTCTCACACACACCTACTCTCTCTCACACACACCTACTCTCTCTCACACACACACCTACTCTCTCTCTCACACACACCTACTCTCTCTCACACACACCTACTCTCTCTCTCACACACACCTACTCTCTCTCTCACACACACCTACTCTCTCTCGCACACACCTACTCTCTCTCTCACACACCTACTCTCTCTCTCTCACACTCACACACACATCATAGCCTTCCTTTTCAGTTCTGCCCCTGCCATCCAAATTGTGCGTAGCCTAGTCCGTGGTTATCAGGTTTCTATCCCGTTAGGTAACATGACTAGCTAGCTAAACAATGTTTATCAAACCAAACAATGTGTTTAAAAACGGCCGGCGACATGCTCACGAATCCACAAAAAGAAAGGAAATGCAGAGCTCAGACATGATTTTGGCTCGCGGTCTAAAGTGATGTAGTGGCTCTGTTGCGTTTTAAGAGATACGATTAACAAAAATATTTACAGCGATTTTCAAAATGTTATTAAACGCGTTAACTTCGACAGCCCTAAATATAGTATACAGGTTAATATCATAGGTTACTGAAATGTTTGGTTAACTAACATTCCCACAACGTTAGGGGATCATGGTAACCTTTTCAAAAAATAATGTTCCTTCAATGTTGTGTATGCGTTAGGGTCAGGTCACTGAACGATTACATGGAAGTTTTGGTTACTGCAGTTTTACGTGAAGGTTGGGTGTTGAGGGAAGGTTGGGTGTTGAGGGAAGGTTGGGTGTTGAGGGAAGGTTGGGTGTTGAGGGAAGGTTAGTTTTAGGTGTTGGGGGAAGGTTAGTTTTAGGTGTTGGGGGAAGGTTAGTTTTAGGTGTTGGGGGAAGGTTAGTTTTAGGTGTTGGGGGAAGGTTAGTTTTAGGTGTTGGGGGAAGATTAGTTTTAGGTGTTGGGGGAAGGTTAGTTTTAGGTGTTGGGGGAAGGTTAGTTTTAGGTGTTGGGGGAAGGTTAGTTTTAGATGTTGAGGGAAGGTTAGTTTTAGATGTTGAGGGAATGTTAGGGTTGGGTGTTGGGGAAGGTTAGTTTTAGGTGTTGGGGGAAGGTTAGTTTTAGATGTTGGGGGAAGGTTAGTTTTAGGTGTTGGGGGAAGGTTAGTTTTAGGTGTTGGGGGAAGGTTAGTTTTAGGTGTTGGGGGAAGGTTAGTTTTAGATGTTGGGGGAAGGTTAGTTTTAGGTGTTGGGGGAAGGTTAGTTTTAGATGTTGGGGGAAGGTTGAGGTTACAGTATTTGATACGATATTACTGATTATACTACTGATGTATTCTGACTTGTTACACACTACCACTACCACACACACTACCACACACACTACCACTACCACACACACTACCACTACCACACACACTACCACTACCACACACACTACCACTACCACTACCACACACACTAACACTACCACACACACTACCACTACCACACACACTACCACACACTACCACACACACTACCACTACCACACACACTACCACTACCACACACACTACCACTACCACACACACTACCACACACACTACCACTACCACACACACTACCACACACTACCACACACACTACCACTACCACACACACTACCACTACCACACACACTACCACACACACTACCACTACCACACACTACCACTTCCACAGTCAGAATTTGTCTCAGTGAAGGAATCACTTCGGTTGTTGACTGTGAGGGAAGATGAATCTGAACATGATTTATTTATATAGACTACTTTCCATCTCTACCTGTGTGTGTGTTTGTGGTTAAACGTTTTACCTACCTACAGATCAGACCTGGGGTTTAAATACTTTTAAAAAGTTGTGCGTTTGCTTCAGTCCGCCTCGAATGCCAGATGGCCAGTGTTTGTACTTTTGGGACTTTTCTATTTTTATTTTTTAACTTTTTTTAATGTCGAGAAGCTCAATCAAGCCTAGATACTTTTTCTGAAATTGTGTCGAATAGTATTTGAACCCAGGTCTACTACCTGTACTCACACTGAGTGCACAAAACATTAAGAACACCTGCTCTTTCCATGACACAGACTGACCAGGTGAATCCAGGTGAAAGCTATGATCCCTTATTGATGTCACCTGTTAAATCCACTTCAATCAGTGGAGATGAAGGGGAGGAGACGGGTTAAAGAAGGATTTTTAAGCCTTGAGACAATTGAGACATGGAGTGTGTATGTGTGTTATTCAGAGGGTGAAAGGTCAAGACAAAATATTGAAGTGCTTTTGAACAGGGTATGATACTATGTTCCAGGCGCGCCGGTTTGTGTCAATGTAACAGCTTAACTTTGGACCGTCCCCTCGCCCCGACCCGGGCTCGAACCAGGGACCCTCTGCACACATCAACAACAGTCACCCACGAAGCATCGTTACCCATCGCTCCACAAAAGCCACGGCTCTTGCAGAGTAAAGGGGAACAACTACTTCAAGGTCTCAGAGCGAGTGACGTCACCGATTTGAAATGCTATTAGCGCGCACCACCGCTAACTAGCTAGCCATTTCACATCGGTTACATCAAGAAATGTAAGGCTGCTGGGTTTTTCAGTTTCCCATATGTATCAAGAATGGTCCGACACCCAAAGGACATCCAGCCTTTGGTACAACTGTAGGAAGCATGTGGAGTCAACATGGGCCAGTATGCCTGTGGAACGCTTTTGACATCTTGTAGAGTTCATGTCCCAACGAATTGAGCGTGTTCTGAGGGCAAAGGTTTGCTGTACTCAACATGAGGAAGGTGTTCTTAATATTTAGTTTGGTCAGTAGTCAACATTAGGAAGGTGTTCTTAATATTTAGTATGGTCAGTAGTCAACATGAGGAAGGTGTTCTTAATATTTAGTATGGTCAGTACTCAACATTAGGAAGGTCTTCTTAATATTTAGTATGGTGAGTACTCAACATTAGGAAGGTGTTCTTAATATTTAGTATGGTCAGTACTCAACATTAGGAAGGTGTTCTTAATATTTAGTATGGTCAGTACTCAACATTAGGAAGGTGTTCTTAATATTTAGTATGGTCAGTACTCAACATTTGGAAGGTGTTCTTAATATTTAGTATGGTCAGTAGTCAACATTAGGAAGGTGTTCTTAATATTTAGTATGGTCAGTAGTCAACATTTGGAAGGTGTTCTTAATATTCAGTATACTCAGTGTATTTTATGTGTTCTATTCATATGAAGGGGAGATATGGTATTTGTCCCAAACAGCACCTTTATTTATTTAACTAGGCAAGTCCGTTAAGAACAAATTCTTATTTTCAATGGCGGCCTTGAAGTGGGTTAACTGCCCTGTTCAGGGGCAGAACGACAGATTTGTACCTTGTCAGCTCGGGGGTATGAACTTGCAACCTTTTCGGTTACTAGTCCAACGCTCTAACCACTAGGCTACCCTGCCGCCCCAACCCTATTCTCCCTATATAGTTTTGAGACGGCGACCATTACGTTGATTCTAACAACATGATCAGGGTACTTGGTTTGCCTCTTGGTTCTATGTTGAAACGTTTTACAGCTTTTATTTATTTATAATGATATTGTTACTGGCTGCGTCCTGGTCCCAAAATGGCACCCGTTATTCCCTATTTCAGTGCACTACTTTTGACCAGAGCCCCTACGGTGCATTCTGTAGGGAATAGGGCGCCATCAGGGATACCGACTCGTTTTTTTTAATCTTGATTTTGTTTTGTTGACAGCGGAGTGGAATGTATATATGTGTACAGAGGAGGAATCATGTTTCATGATGACGTTTACATTTATTAATATATCGATATTTTACTGTGCATCTGTCCCAAATGGCACTCTTATTCCCAATTTAGTGCACTACTTTTAAAGGGAATGGGGCGCCATTTTGGACGTATTGTGTGTATCTCTGACTGTGAACTACAACTGTGTGTGTTTTCTAAATGCTGCTGGGTACTACTGCATTATGTGGAAGTAAAATATTTTAAATCTGGTATTTATTTTGTGTGAGGAGTATGTGAAATGAGGGCATATATTTTCCTAAAAAGGGATACAACTTTTTGTTTTGTTGAGAGATTTTATCTACATCCGGTAGGAAAACCCTGGTCCCGGAGTGCCTCAGCCATTTCGTGTTTTACCGGACCTGTACGACCAGGTGTGTAGAATTTAGACAATCACCGAACTGATCAATTAGCTCAGTTGGTAAGGTGTGGTGCCTAGTTGGAACATAATACCTGCAGCTCTACCGGGACAGAGTTGCCTAAACCGTACAGAGTAGTGAGGAGCCGCACGGACCCTTCGTGTCCGGAAGTCATTTAGCCATTCATTGTAGTCAACGGCGCTCTGAAGAGTTGATATTTTTCTCGAGTTTTCTTGTGTGAATTAACTCGTGACATTACTTGATTACTCATTATATTAATAAAGTCCTGATTTTAATTAACCAATACTATAGTCATTTGATTAAAATGTTTTAATAATTAAAAAGAGGTTGGTGGGGATAGGCTTCCCGTCACAGTTCCAAGACCAGTCAAACGTCCAGCTATAACCCCATCGCCAATAACCCCGGTGGATCTCAAAACTGACCTTGGATCTGCGTTAAGTAGCAACGATATCCTTCGCTGTCTTCCGACACAACAGGTAGAACCAGTCATAACTATTCAAGGATATTTACAGCTCATTTCTTACCCGATTTGAGTAACATTTCATTTTAAGGGGTCCTTTTATTATAGTGTAATTACACCAAGTATTGTAGTTAATTGTAATAACTAAACTTTTTGTATTTAATCTTTTTTATCGGTAATAACATGTAACTGGTGGTAATTGCAGTTTTTAATTAGAGGAGGTGGAACAGCAAATGCTTCTTACCATGCTTGTTACAAATGGGCAAGTTTTCACTAAATTCACACATATTTTTTTTTTAAGTTTGTTCTCAGCTGCATCCGATTCAGTAATACCGGGCACCAGGTTGTAATCGCTTGTGGACAGATGCGCTGGGTGTCAGAGATTTAAAGTTTTGGAGGCTATAATTTACCTACCTGTGAATGAACACTCTTCAAAACCTCCACTCAATGTTGTTGCCAGCACTCCCCCCCCCCAGATGTACAGAGCTCTCTATTTTTACATATTTCTGATACTGAATGTTGTCAAATCTTCAACCAAATCCTAATATTAGGTAAAGGGAACCTGAATGAACAAATAACACAACCATAACATAATTATTTAATGAACAAAGTTATGCAACACCCAAATGCCCCTGGGTGAAAAAGTAATTTCCCCGTTTTCCACTCAGTAACTGGTTATGCCACCTTTGACTCCCACCAACCACTTCCTGAAGTTGATCAGTCCACCTTTAGCTGCAATGACTCCAACCAACCACTTCCTGTAGTTGATCAGTCCACCTTTAGCTGCAATGACTCCCACCAACCACTTCCTGTAGTTGATCAGTCCACCTTTAGCTGCAATGACTCCCACCAACCACTTCCTGTAGTTGATCAGTCCACCTTTAGCTGCAATGACTCCCACCAACCACTTCCTGTAGTTGATCAGTCCACCTTTAGCTGCAATGACTCCAACCAACCACTTCCTGTAGTTGATCAGTCCACCTTTAGCTGCCATGACTCCCACCAACCACTTCCTGTAGTTGATCAGTCCACCTTTAGCTGCAATGACTCCAACCAACCACTTACTGTAGTTGATCAGTCCACCTTTAGCTGCAATGACTCCCACCAACCACTTCCTGTAGTTGATCAGTCCACCTTTAGCTGCAATGACTCCCACCAACCACTTCCTGTAGTTGATCAGTCCACCTTTAGCTGCAATGACTCCCACCAACCACTTCCTGTAGTTGATCAGTCCACCTTTAGCTGCAATGACTCCAACCAACCACTTCCTGTAGTTGATCAGTCCACCTTTAGCTGCAATGACTCCCACCAACCACTTCCTGTAGTTGATCAGTCCACCTTTAGCTGCAATGACTCCCACCAACCACTTCTTGAAGTTGTTGCTGTGGAGGAATTTTGAAGGCACATTTTCTTCTGTTCAAGCCATTCTGTTGTTGATTTACTTTGGTCTTTTTCGTTTGTTGTCCTGTTGCATCACCTAACTTCTGTTGAGCTTCAATTGACGGCCAGATAGCCTGCAAAATGATGATGATAAACTGATGATAGCAAGCTGTCCAGGCCCTGAGGCAGCAAAGCAGCCCCAAACCATGATGCTCCCTCCACCAGACTTTACAGTTGGGATGAGGTGTTGATGTTGGTGTGCTGTGCATTTTTCCCCCACATATAGTGTTGTGTTCCTCCCAAACAACTCAACTGTAGTTTCATCTGTCCACAGAATAGTTTGCCAGTAGAGCTGTGGACCATCCAGGTGCACTTTTGCGAACTTCAGACGTACAGCAATGTTTTTTTTTGAACAGCAGTGGCTTCTTCTGTGGTGTTCACAGAAGAAGTGTTCAGAAGGCTTTAGTGTTCAGAAGGCTTCAAATGTACGGTGAATAATAAAGTAAGATTTAAGATTATCCATAGATTCTATCCGTGTAATAGCTTAGACGCAAGCAACACTGATACATGCATGAGAGCACCAGCTGTTCCGGAAGACTGTGTGATCACGCTCTCCGCAGCTGATGTAAGACCTTTAGACAGGTCAACATTCTCAGGGCCAGACGGATTACCAGGGCGTGTACTGCGAGCATGCGCTGACCAACTGGCAAGTGTCTTCACTGACCTTTTCAACCTCTCCCTGTCCGAGTCTGTAACACTAACATGTTTTAAGCAAACCACCATAGTCCCTATGCCCAAGAACACTAAGGTAACCTGCCTAAATGACTACCAACCTGGAGCACTCACGTCTGTAGCAATGAAGTGCCTTCAAAGGCTGGTCATGGCTCACATCAACACCATCATCCCAGAAGCCCTAGACTCACTCCAATTTGCATACCGCCCCAACTGATCCACAGATGATGCAATCTGTAGTAATAAAACAAATCAAAATCAAATCAAATTTATTTATATAGCCCTTCGTACATCAGCTGATATCTCAAAGTGCTGTACAGAAACCCAGCCTAAAACCCCAAACAGCGAGCAATGCAGGTGTAGAAGCACGGTGGCTAGGAAAAACTCCATAGAAAGGCCAAAACCTAGGAAGAAACCGAGAGAGGAACCAGGCTATGTGGGGTGGCCAGTCCTCTTCTGGCTGTGCCGGGTGGAGATTATAACAGAACATGGCCAAGATGTTCAAATGTTCATAAATGACCAGCATGGTCGAATAATAATAACATAGAACAGTTGAAACCGGAGCAGCAGCACGGCCAGGTGGACTGGGGACAGCAAGGAGTCATCATGTCAGGTAGTCCTGGGGCATGGTCCTAGGGCTCAGGTCCTCCGAGAGAGAGAAAGAAAGAGAGAGAGAATTAGAGAAAGCACACTTAAATTCACACAGGACACCGAATAGGACAGGAGAAGTACTCCAGATATAACAAACTGACCCTAGCCCCCCGACACAAACTACTGCAGCATAAATACTGGAGGCTGAGATAGGAGGGGTCAGGAGACACTGTGGCCCCATCCGAGGACACCCCCGGACAGGGCCAGACAGGAAGGATATAACCCCACCCACTTTGCCAAAGCACAGCCCCCACACCACTAGAGGGATATCTTCAACCACCAACTTACCATCCTGAGACATGGCTGAGTATAGCCCACAAAGATCTCCGCCATGGCACAACCCAAGGGGGCGCCAACCCAGACAGGATGACCACATCAGTGAATCAACCCACTCAGGTGACGCACCCCTTCCAGGGACGGCATGAGAGGGGGTACTGGTACAGAGTCAATGTGGAGGTAGTATCTCTACCTACATGTACATACTACCATAAATAACCGATGCCTCTGCACATTGACTCTGTACCATAACGCCCTGTATATAGCCTCCACATTGACTTTGTACCAGTACCCCTGTATATAGCCTCCACATTGACTCTGTACCAGTACCCCCTGTATATAGCCTCCACATTGACTCTGTACCGGTACCCCCTGTATATAGCCTCCACATTGACTCTGTACCAGTACCCTCTGTATATAGCCCCCACATTGACTCTGTACCGTAACACCCTGTATATAGCCTCCACATTGACTCTGTACCTGTACCCCCTGTATATAGTCTCTATTGTTATTTACTGATGCTCTTTAATTACTTGTTACTTTTATCTCTTATTCTTATCTCTATTTTTGTAAACTGCATTGTTGGTTAGGGGCTCGTAAGTAAGCATTCCACTGTAAGGTCTACGACACCTGTTGTATTCGGTGGATGTGACTAATAAAATTTGATTTGATTTCAAACCAACGAATGCAGTTTTTTCCTTATTGCTTTGTGTAATCTCTCTGGCTTTTCTGTTTTTTTGTGTTTTGCATGTTACTGTTTACAAAAAAAAATATATAAAAAAACAGTAACATGCAAAACACAAAAATCAGAATATATATTTTTTTAAAATATATATATATATATATATTAAAAAACAACCTGGTCTGTTTCTCAAGCGTTCCCTGAAATCTCGCGTTGTTGAGCCCCGGTTAAGAAACCGTGGTTGTACATTGAGCTGTAAAATAAGTGGCCGTATGATGCATGGGTGTGGCGAGCAACAACAACAACGAACCAATCACTAGACGACTTCCGGCTTCCCGATTTATATTGAGGACGACAATTGGTTGAACATCACGTCCATCAGTTGCGTAACGACTTAACGAGTCATGTGACAGAATGTTTGTTTGTTGGGCTTCCTTCTTCCTGGTTTCCGTGATCATGTGAATACTACAGCAAGCCGTCCCGGTCATACACACTACCCCAGTTTGGGCACTCGACACCCCGCTACACCCTGCGCTGGATCCCACTAGCTACTCTATGGCGGATGGTGAGCGTCGCCCGTTGCTTTCGGACCAGCACGACGGGACGAATGGTTCCTCCTATGGCTTTCCCCCGAGGCCACAGAGTGAGTAACTATAACAACAGCTGGCAGTGGCTCTGTTACTATAGCTGGCTAGCTAACAACAGTAGCTAACTACCTAGCTAACAGCAATAGCTAACTACCTAGCTAACAGCAATAGCTAACTACCTAGCTAACTAAGGTCAACTAGCTAGCTTAGCTGGATGCACTATAAGCTCTCTAGATAACCTGTAAATAGCTAGTTTATTAACAACTCGGCATTCTTTCCCCGTAGCTACTAGCTGGCTGAATAGTAGCTACCGAGTAGAAGAGGATATCTATCCAGCAATAACAACTGATTTCACTTCCATATTCTATTTCGAGACAGTCATGTGAAAGCTTTTGCGTGAACGAATCATTCCTCTTTAAAAAAAAATGTATTTCCTGTCATTCTATCTCTCAACCCCCATACCCTCTCTCTGCCTTCTTCCCGTATTCCCTCCTCCTTCTACTCTGCCCCCCCCCCACCACCTACCTCTCTCTCCTCCCGTCCTCTGCCCCCCCACCACCACCACCCAC
The DNA here is from genome assembly GCF_036934945.1 of Oncorhynchus masou masou. Lineage (NCBI taxonomy): Eukaryota > Metazoa > Chordata > Actinopteri > Salmoniformes > Salmonidae > Oncorhynchus > Oncorhynchus masou. The sequence goes on along the minus strand of NC_088238.1, from coordinate 62,732,665 downwards.
CTCTCGTCCTCTGCCCCCCACCACCACCACCCACCTCTCTCCCCTCCCGTCCTCTCCCCCCCCCACCCTCTCTCTCTCCTCCCGTCCTCTGCCCCCCCCCCCACCTCTCTCTCTCCTCCCGTCCTCTGC
>NC_088238.1:62715036-62727536 GCF_036934945.1 Oncorhynchus masou masou | reverse complement strand
CCCTACTGGACTGGCTGGTAGGACTAATAGTCCCCCACTGGACTGGCTGGTAGGACTAATAGTCCCCCACTGGACTGGCTGGTAGGACTAATAGTCCCCTACTGGACTGGCTGGTAGGACTAATAGTCCCCCACTGGACTGGCTGGTAGGACTAATAGTCCCCCACTGGACTGGCTGGTAGGACTAATAGTCCCCCACTGGACTGGCTGGTAGGACTAATAGTCCCCCACTGGACTGGCTGGTAGGACTAATAGTCCCCTACTGGACTGGCTGGTAGGACTAATAGTCCCCCACTGGACTGGCTGGTAGGACTAATAGTCCCCCACTGGACTGGCTGGTAGGACTAATAGTCCCCCACTGGACTGGCTGGACTAATAGTCCCCTACTGGACTGGCTGGTAGGACTAATAGTCCCCCACTGGACTGGCTGGTAGGACTAATAGTCCCCCACTGGACTGGCTGGTAGGACTAATAGTCCCCCACTGGACTGGCTGGTAGGACTAATAGTCCCCTACTGGACTGGCTGGTAGGACTAATAGTCCCCTACTGGACTGGCTGGTAGGACTAATAGTCCCCTACTGGACTGGCTGGTAGGACTAATAGTCCCCCACTGGACTGGCTGGTAGGACTAATAGTCCCCTACTGGACTGGCTGGTAGGACTAATAGTCCCCCACTGGACTGGCTGGTAGGACTAATAGTCCCCCACTGGACTGGCTGGTAGGACTAATAGTCCCCCACTGGACTGGCTGGTAGGACTAATAGTCCCCTACTGGACTGGCTGGTAGGACTAATAGTCCCCTACTGGACTGGCTGGTAGGACTAATAGTCCCCCACTGGACTGGCTGGACCAATAGTCCCCCACTGGACTGGCTGGACTAATAGTCCCCTACTGGACTGGCTGGTAGGACTAATAGTCCCCTACTGGACTGGCTGGTAGGACTAATAGTCCCCCACTGGACTGGCTGGTAGGACTAATAGTCCCCTACTGGACTGGCTGGTAGGACTAATAGTCCCCTACTGGACTGGCTGGTAGGACTAATAGTCCCCTACTGGACTGGCTGGTAGGACTAATAGTCCCCTACTGGACTGGCTGGTAGGACCAATAGTCCCCTACTGGACTGGCTGGTAGGACCAATAGTCTCGCTGGACTCGCTGGACCAATAGTCCCCTACTGGACTGGTAGGACTAATAGTCCCCTACTGGACTGGGAGGGAACCTGGAGGAGCCTGCACTCGCCATCACACCAATCAATCACCGGTCGATCAAAAACCAATAAATATCACCAGGTCTGTAGCACTCAGTGATTTTTTTTTTTTTACTGTAGAAACTGATTTTTACTGTAAAAACAGACACACTGTTTCTCCAGTAAAATAAATCACTGAGTGCTACAGACCTGGTGATATTTATTGGTATTTGATCGACCGGTGATTGATTGTTGTGATTATATATATATATATATTTCACTCACTCTCTGCAGTCATTGGCATTGTTTTGTGATTTTTTTTTTAAATAGTTGGTTTATTTTCTATTATAGAGTTGTTTCCTGTTGTCTGTCACACTCTGGTTAATTGTTGTAATATCTAACTAAGCGGAGTTCCAAATGCCAACCCTGTTCCCTACTGCTATTGACCTGAGCCCTATTGGCCATAGTGCCCTGCTTTTGACCAAGGCTTTATGGGCCATTGTGCCCTTCTTTTAAGTAGTGCCCTATAAAGGGGATAGAGTGCCGTTTGGGATGCAATCTAACTGTAACGTATTGTTGCACTACATCCCAATGATTTAGATCTGGTCCAAGGCGTTACGTGCGACTTGCTGGTGCCGAACCTGCTAGATGCACGTAACAACATGGACAAGAGCTTCCTATCAATTATACAGCCGAATAATAACGAGTCTTATTGTGCTGATATTCTGAGTAATGTTGTGAGACTAAAATACTTTTAACAAAACCTCTGTGTGTGTGTGAGTGTGTGAGTGAGAGAGAGAAATATATGCTTAGGCAGAGTGGGAGAATAGTACACTGTTAAAAGTGTAAGCCGTTGGAGGGTTTTAGTTGGTTATACTATGCCTGATTTAAATGTTTCATTAAGAATTTTAGGACCCCTTTAGGTATCAAAAAGTTATATATAAAAAAAAAATGTATTTGATGAAATACTGAATTTGGCCTTTACTACTGTAGCCCAGAGAAATGCATTGAATTACACATTCATAAATGGCAAAAACAGTCAACAAATAAGAAGTTTATGTCCTGTATCTAGGAGACACAAGCTCAGGAAATGTGTTATTTTTTACAACATCTCGCCCGATTCTTGCACAAAACTACCTTCATACTCGTACGGTGCTGACTTCAGATAACTCCGACAATGGTGGGGATCGTAGAGCAAAATGGAGACCACCAAACAAATGCACATTTTTGTATTTTTATTATTGTTGGACAAAAAGACTTATCACAAGGAGTCAAGTAAAATTATTTATACTGTCTCTATTATATTATGACGGACCAGCAAGAACTACTGTCTCTATGTTATGACAGACCAGCTAGATCTACTGTCTTTATTATATTATGACAGACCAGCTAGATATACTGTCTCTATGTTATGTCAGACCAGCTAGATCTACTGCCTCTATTAAAACATGACAGACCAGCTATATCTACTGTCTCTATTATATGATGACAGACCAGCTAGATTGACTCTCTCTGTTATATTATGACAGACCAGCTCGATCTACTGTCTCTATTATATTATTACACACCAGCTCGATCTACTGTCTCTGTCTCTATTATAATATGACAGACCAGCTAGATCTACTGTCTTTATTATATTATGACAGACCAGCTAGATCTACTGTATCTATTATATTATGACAGACCAGCAAGATCTACTGTCTCTATTATATTATTACACACCAGCTCGATCTACTGTCTCTGTCTCTATTATAATATGACAGACCAGCTAGATCTACTGTCTTTATTATATTATGACAGACCAGCTAGATCTACTGTCTCTATTATATTATGACAGACCAGCTTGATCTACTGTTTCTATTATGTTATGACAGACCAGCTAGATCTACTGTCTCTATTATATTATGACAGACCAGCTAGATCTACTGTCTCTATTATATTATGACAGACCAGCTAGATCTACTGTCTCTATTATATTATGACAGACCAGCTAGATCTACTGTCTCTATTATATTATGACAGACCAGCTAGATCTACTGTCTCTATTATATTATGACAGACCAGCTAGATCTACTGTCTTTATTATATTATGACAGACCAGCTAGATCTACTGTCTCTATTATATTATGACAGACCAGCTTGATCTACTGTCTCTATTATGTTATGACAGACCAGCAAGATCTACTGTTTCTATTATGTTATGACAGACCAGCTAGATCTACTGTCTCTATTATGTTATGACAGACCAGCTAGATCTACTGTCTCTATTATATTATGACAGACCAGCTAGATCTACTGTCTCTATTATATTATGACAGACCAGCTAGATCTACTGTCTCTATTATATTATGACAGACCAGCTAGATCTACTGTCTCTATTATATTATGACAGACCAGCTAGATCTACTGTCTCTATTATAACATGACAGACCAGCATGATCTACTGTCTCTATTATATTATGACAGACCAGCTAGATCTACTGTCTCTATTATATTATGACAGACCAGCTATATCTACTGTCTCTATTATATTATGACAGACCAGCTAGATCTACTGTCTCTATTATATTATGACAGACCAGCTAGATCTACTGTCTCTATTATTATGACAGACCAGCTAGATCTACTGTCTCTATTATATTATGACAGACCAGCTAGATCTACTGTCTCTATTATATTATGACAGACCAGCTAGATCTACTGTCTCTATTATATTATGACAGACCAGCTAGATCTACTGTCTCTATTATATTATGACAGACCAGCTAGATCTACTGTCTCTATTATATTATGACAGACCAGCTAGATCTACTGTCTCTATTATGTTATGACAGACCAGCTAGATCTACTGTCTCTATTATATTATGACAGACCAGCTAGATCTACTGTCTCTATTATATTATGACAGACCAGCTAGATCTACTGTCTCTATTATATTATGACAGACCAGCTAGATCTACTGTCTCTATTATATTATGACAGACCAGCTAGATCTACTGTCTCTATTATATTATGACAGACCAGCTAGATCTACTGTCTCTATTATATTATGACAGACCAGCTAGATCTACTGTCTCTATTATATTATGACAGACCAGCTAGATCTACTGTCTCTATTATATTATGACAGACCAGCTAGATCTACTGTCTCTATTATATTATGACAGACCAGCTAGATCTACTGTCTCTATTATATTATGACAGACCAGCTAGATCTACTGTCTCTATTATATTATGACAGACCAGCTAGATCTACTGTCTCTATTATATTATGACAGACCAGCTAGATCTACTGTCTCTATTATATTATGACAGACCAGCTAGATCTACTGTCTCTATTATATTATGACAGACCAGCTAGATCTACTGTCTCTATTATATTATGACAGACCAGCTAGATCTACTGTCTCTATTATATTATGACAGACCAGCTAGATCTACTGTCTCTATTATATTATGACAGACCAGCTAGATCTACTGTCTCTATTATATTATGACAGACCAGCTAGATCTACTGTCTCTATTATATTATGACAGACCAGCTAGATCTACTGTCTCTATTATATTATGACAGACCAGCTAGATCTACTGTCTCTATTATATTATGACAGACCAGCTAGATCTACTGTCTCTATTATATTATGACAGACCAGCTAGATCTACTGTCTCTATTATATTATGACAGACCAGCTAGATCTACTGTCTCTATTATATTATGACAGACCAGCTAGATCTACTGTCTCTATTATATTATGACAGACCAGCTAGATCTACTGTCTCTATTATATTATGACAGACCAGCTAGATCTACTGTCTCTATTATATTATGACAGACCAGCTAGATCTACTGTCTCTATTATATTATGACAGACCAGCTAGATCTACTGTCTCTATTATATTATGACAGACCAGCTAGATCTACTGTCTCTATTATATTATGACAGACCAGCTAGATCTACTGTCTCTATTATATTATGACAGACCAGCTAGATCTACTGTCTCTATTATATTATGACAGACCAGCTAGATCTACTGTCTCTATTATATTATGACAGACCAGCTAGATCTACTGTCTCTATTATATTATGACAGACCAGCTAGATCTACTGTCTCTATTATATTATGACAGACCAGCTAGATCTACTGTCTCTATTATATTATGACAGACCAGCTAGATCTACTGTCTCTATTATGTTATGACAGACCAGCTAGATCTACTGTCTCTATTATATTATGACAGACCAGCTAGATCTACTGTCTCTATTATATTATGACAGACCAGCTAGATCTACTGTCTCTATTATATTATGACAGACCAGCTAGATCTACTGTCTCTATTATATTATGACAGACCAGCTAGATCTACTGTCTCTATTATATTATGACAGACCAGCTAGATCTACTGTCTCTATTATATTATGACAGACCAGCTAGATCTACTGTCTCTATTATATTATGACAGACCAGCTAGATCTACTGTCTCTATTATATTATGACAGACCAGCTAGATCTACTGTCTCTATTATATTATGACAGACCAGCTAGATCTACTGTCTCTATTATATTATGACAGACCAGCTAGATCTACTGTCTCTATTATATTATGACAGACCAGCTAGATCTACTGTCTCTATTATGTTATGACAGACCAGCTAGATCTACTGTCTCTATTATATTATGACAGACCAGCTAGATCTACTGTCTCTATTATATTATGACAGACCAGCCTTATCTACTGTCTCTATTATATTATGACAGACCAGCTAGATCTACTGTCTCTATTATATTATGACAGACCAGCTAGATCTACTGTCTCTATTATATTATGACAGACCAGCTAGATCTACTGTCTCTATTATGTTATGACAGACCAGCTAGATCTACTGTCTCTATTATATTATGACAGACCAGCTAGATCTACTGTCTCTATTATATTATGACAGACCAGCTAGATCTACTGTCTCTATTATATTATGACAGACCAGCTAGATCTACTGTCTCTATTATATTATGACAGACCAGCTAGATCTACTGTCTCTATTATATTATGACAGACCAGCTAGATCTACTGTCTCTATTATATTATGACAGACCAGCTAGATCTACTGTCTCTATTATGTTATGACAGACCAGCTAGATCTACTGTCTCTATTATATTATGACAGACCAGCTAGATCTACTGTCTCTATTATATTATGACAGACCAGCTAGATCTACTGTCTCTATTATATTATGACAGACCAGCTAGATCTACTGTCTCTATTATATTATGACAGACCAGCTAGATCTACTGTCTCTATTATGTTATGACAGACCAGCCAGATCTACTGTCTCTATTATATTATGACAGACCAGCTAGATCTACTGTCTCTATTATATTATGACAGACCAGCTAGATCTACTGTCTCTATTATATTATGACAGACCAGCTAGATCTACTGTCTCTATTATATTATGACAGACCAGCTAGATCTACTGTCTCTATTATATTATGACAGACCAGCTAGATCTACTGTCTCTATTATATTATGACAGACCAGCTAGATCTACTGTCTCTATTATATTATGACAGACCAGCTAGATCTACTGTCTCTATTATATTATGACAGACCAGCTAGATCTACTGTCTCTATTATATTATGACAGACCAGCTAGATCTACTGTCTCTATTATATTATGACAGACCAGCTAGATCTACTGTCTCTATTATATTATGACAGACCAGCTAGATCTACTGTCTCTATTATATTATGACAGACCAGCTAGATCTACTGTCTCTATTATATTATGACAGACCAGCTAGATCTACTGTCTCTATTATATTATGACAGACCAGCTAGATCTACTGTCTCTATTATATTATGACAGACCAGCTAGATCTACTGTCTCTATTATATTATGACAGACCAGCTAGATCTACTGTCTCTATTATATTATGACAGACCAGCTAGATCTACTGTCTCTATTATATTATGACAGACCAGCTAGATCTACTGTCTCTATTATATTATGACAGACCAGCTAGATCTACTGTCTCTATTATATTATGACAGACCAGCTAGATCTACTGTCTCTATTATATTATGACAGACCAGCTAGATCTACTGTCTCTATTATATTATGACAGACCAGCTAGATCTACTGTCTCTATTATATTATGACAGACCAGCTAGATCTACTGTCTCTATTATATTATGACAGACCAGCTAGATCTACTGTCTCTATTATATTATGACAGACCAGCTAGATCTACTGTCTCTATTATATTATGACAGACCAGCTAGATCTACTGTCTCTATTATATTATGACAGACCAGCTAGATCTACTGTCTCTATTATATTATGACAGACCAGCTAGATCTACTGTCTCTATTATATTATGACAGACCAGCTAGATCTACTGTCTCTATTATATTATGACAGACCAGCTAGATCTACTGTCTCTATTATGTTATGACAGACCAGCTAGATCTACTGTCTCTATTATATTATGACAGACCAGCTAGATCTACTGTCTCTATTATATTATGACAGACCAGCTAGATCTACTGTCTCTATTATATTATGACAGACCAGCTAGATCTACTGTCTCTATTATATTATGACAGACCAGCTAGATCTACTGTCTCTATTATATTATGACAGACCAGCTAGATCTACTGTCTCTATTATATTATGACAGACCAGCTAGATCTACTGTCTCTATTATATTATGACAGACCAGCTAGATCTACTGTCTCTATTAAAACATGACAGACCAGCTATATCTACTGTCTCTATTATATTATGACAGACCAGCTAGATCTACTGTCTCTATTATATTATGACAGACCAGCTAGATCTACTGTCTCTATTATATTATGTTAGACCAGCTAGATCTACTGTCTCTATTATATTATGACAGACCAGCTAGATCTACTGTCTCTATTATATTATGACAGAACAGCTATATCTACTGTCTCTATTATATTATGACAGACCAGCTAGATCTACTGTCTCTATTATATTATGACAGACCAGCTAGATCTACTGTCTCTATTATATTATGACAGACCAGCAAGATCTACTGTCTCTATTATATTATGACAGACCAGCTCGATCTACTGTCTTATTATATTATGACAGACCAGCTAGATCTACTGTCTCTATTATATTATGACAGACCAGCTAGATCTACTGTCTCTATTAAAACATGACAGACCAGCTAGATCTACTGTCTTTATTATATTATGACAGACCAGCTAGATCTACTGTCTCTATTATATTATGACAGACCAGCTAGATCTACTGTCTCTATTATATTATGACAGACCAGCTAGATCTACTGTCTCTATTATATTATGACAGACCAGCTAGATCTACTGTCTTTATTATATTATGACAGACCAGCTAGATCTACTGTCTCTATTATATTATGACAGACCAGCTAGATCTACTGTCTCTATTATAATATGACAGACCAGCTAGATCTACTGTCTCTATTATATTATGACAGACCAGCTTGATCTACTGTCTCTATTATATTATGACAGACCAGCTAGATCTACTGTCTCTATTATATTATGACAGACCAACTAGATCTACTGTCTCTATTATATTATGACAGACCAACTAGATCTACTGTCTCTATTATATTATGACAGACCAGCTAGATCTACTGTCTTTATTATATTATGACAGACCAGCTAGATCTACTGTCTCTATTATATTATGACAGACCAGCTAGATCTACTGTCTCTATTATATTATGACAGACCAGCTAGATCTACTGTCTCTATTATATTATGACAGACCAGCTATATCTACTGTCTTTATTATATTATGAAAGACCAGCTAGATCTACTGTCTCTATGGTATTATGACAGACCAACTCAAACTACTGTCTCTATTAAAACGTGACAGACCAGCTAGATCTACGGTCTCTACTATTTTATGGTCTGTCATGTTTTAATAGAGACAGTAGATCTAGCTGGTCTGTCATAATACAATAGAGACAGTAGTTCTAGCTGATAAGTCATAATATAATAGAGACAGTAGATCTAGCTGGTCTGTCATAATATAATAAAGACAGTAGATCGAGCTTGTCTGTCATAATATAATAGAGACAGTAGATCTAGCTGGTCAGTCATGTTTTAATAGAGACAGCAGATCTAGCTGGTCTGTCATGTTTTAATAGAGACAGTAGATCTAGCTGGTCTGTCATAATATAATAGAGACAGTAGATCTAGCTGGTCTGTCATAATATAATAGAGACAGTAGATCTAGCTGGTCTGTCATAATATAATAGAGACAGTAGATCTAGCTGGTCTGTCATAATATAATAGAGACAGTAGATCTAGCTGGTCTGTCATAATATAATAGAGACAGTAGATCTAGCTGGTCTGTCATAATATAATTGAGACAGTAGATCAAGCTGGTCTGTCATAATATAATAGACAGTAGATCTAGCTGGTCTGTCATAATTATGAATAGAGACAGTAGATCTAGCTGGTCTGTCATAATATAATAGAGACAGTAGATCTAGCTGGTCTGTCATAATATAATAGAGACAGTAGATCTAGCTGGTCTGTCATAATATAATAGAGACAGTAGATCTAGCTGGTCTGTCATAATATAATAGAGACAGTAGATCTAGCTGGTCTGTCATAATATAATAGAGACAGTAGATCTAGCTGGTCTGTCATAATATAATAGAGACAGTAGATCTAGCTGGTCTGTCATAATATAATAGAGACAGTAGATCTAGCTGGTCTGTCATAATATAATAGAGACAGTAGATCTAGCTGGTCTGTCATAATATAATAGAGACAGTAGATCTAGCTGGTCTGTCATAATATAATAGAGACAGTAGATCTAGCTGGTCTGTCATAATATAATAGAGACAGTAGATCTAGCTGGTCTGTCATAATATAATAGAGACAGTAGATCTAGCTGGTCTGTCATAATATAATAGAGACAGTAGATCTAGCTGGTCTGTCATAATATAATAGAGACAGTAGATCTAGCTGGTCTGTCATAATATAATAGAGACAGTAGATCTAGCTGGTCTGTCATAATATAATAGAGACAGTAGATCTAGCTGGTCTGTCATAATATAATAGAGACAGTAGATCTAGCTGGTCTGTCATAATATAATAGAGACAGTAGATCTAGCTGGTCTGTCATAATATAATAGAGACAGTAGATCTAGCTGGTCTGTCATAATATAATAGAGACAGTAGATCTAGCTGGTCTGTCATAATATAATAGAGACAGTAGATCTAGCTGGTCTGTCATAATATAATAGAGACAGTAGATCTAGCTGGTCTGTCATAATATAATAGAGACAGTAGATCTAGCTGGTCTGTCATAATATAATAGAGACAGTAGATCTAGCTGGTCTGTCATAATATAATAGAGACAGTAGATCTAGCTGGTCTGTCATAATATAATAGAGACAGTAGATCTAGCTGGTCTGTCATAATATAATAGAGACAGTAGATCTAGCTGGTCTGTCATAATATAATAGAGACAGTAGATCTAGCTGGTCTGTCATAATATAATAGAGACAGTAGATCTAGCTGGTCTGTCATAATATAATAGAGACAGTAGATCTAGCTGGTCTGTCATAATATAATAGAGACAGTAGATCTAGCTGGTCTGTCATAATATAATAAAGACAGTAGATCTAGCTGGTCTGTCATAATATAATAGAGACAGTAGATCTAGCTGGTCTGTCATAATATAATAGAGACAGTAGATCTAGCTGGTCTGTCATAATATAATAGAGACAGTAGATCTAGCTGGTCTGTCATAATATAATAGAGACAGTAGATCTAGCTGGTCTGTCATAATATAATAGAGACAGTAGATCTAGCTGGTCTGTCATAATATAATAGAGACAGTAGATCTAGCTGGTCTGTCATAATATAATAGAGACAGTAGATCTAGCTGGTCTGTCATAATATAATAGAGACAGTAGATCTAGCTGGTCTGTCATAATATAATAGAGACAGTAGATCTAGCTGGTCTGTCATAATATAATAGAGACAGTAGATCTAGCTGGTCTGTCATAATATAATAGAGACAGTAGATCTAGCTGGTCTGTCATAATATAATAGAGACAGTAGATCTAGCTGGTCTGTCATAATATAATAGAGACAGTAGATCTAGCTGGTCTGTCATAATATAATAGAGACAGTAGATCTAGCTGGTCTGTCATAATATAATAGAGACAGTAGATCTAGCTGGTCTGTCATAATATAATAGAGACAGTAGATCTAGCTGGTCTGTCATAATATAATAGAGACAGTAGATCTAGCTGGTCTGTCATAATATAATAGAGACAGTAGATCTAGCTGGTCTGTCATAATATAATAGAGACAGTAGATCTAGCTGGTCTGTCATAATATAATAGAGACAGTAGATCTAGCTGGTCTGTCATAATATAATAGAGACAGTAGATCTAGCTGGTCTGTCATAATATAATAGAGACAGTAGATCTAGCTGGTCTGTCATAATATAATAGAGACAGTAGATCTAGCTGGTCTGTCATAATATAATAGAGACAGTAGATCTAGCTGGTCTGTCATGTTTTAATAGAGACAGTAGATCTAGCTGGTCTGTCATAATATAATAGAGACAGTAGATCTAGCTGGTCTGTCATAATATAATAGAGACAGTAGATCTAGCTGGTCTGTCATAATATAATAGAGACAGTAGATCTAGCTGGTCTGTCATAATATAATAGAGACAGTAGATCTAGCTGGTCTGTCATAATATAATAGAGACAGTAGATCTAGCTGGTCTGTCATAATATAATAGAGACAGTAGATCTAGCTGGTCTGTCATAATATAATAGAGACAGTAGATCTAGCTGGTCTGTCATAATATAATAGAGACAGTAGATCTAGCTGGTCTGTCATAATATAATAGAGACAGTAGATCTAGCTGGTCTGTCATAATATAATAGAGACAGTAGATCTCGCTGGTCTGTCATAATATAATAGAGACAGTAGATCTAGCTGGTCTGTCATAATATAATAGAGACAGTAGATCTTGCTGGTCTGTCATAATATAATAGAGACAGTAGATCTAGCTTGTCTGTCATAACATAATAGATACAGTAGATCTTGCTGGTCTGTCATAATATAATAGATACAGTAGATCTAGTTGGTCTGACATAATATAACAGAGACAGTAGATCTCGCTGGTCTATCGTAATTTAATAGAGACAGTAGATCTAGCTGGTCTGTCATAATATAATAAAGACAGTCGATCTTGCTGGTCTGTCATAACATAATAGAGACAGTATATCTTGCTGGTCTGTCATGTTTTA
>NC_088238.1:62692614-62714936 GCF_036934945.1 Oncorhynchus masou masou | reverse complement strand
GTCTCTCTCTCATTATAACTCCCCTTTCTCTGTTACAAAGCAGCTATGATACCAAATTAAATCACATTGTATTCGTCTTCTGGATATATACACTGGGTACCAGGTAATAACCAGGCTGTATACACTGGGTACCAGGTAATAACCTGGCTGTATACACAGGAAGTACCAGGTAATAACCTGGCTGTATACAGGAAGTACCAGGTAATAACCTGGATGTATACACTAGGTACCAGGTAATAACCTGGCTGTATACACTGGGTACCAGGTAATAACCAGGCTGTATACACTGGGTACCAGGTAATAACCTGGCTGTATACACTGGGTACCAGGTAATAACCTGGCTGTATACACAGGAAGTACCAGGTAATAACCTGGCTGTATACAGGAAGTACCAGGTAATAACCTGGATGTATACACTGGGTACCAGGTAATAACCAGGCTGTATACACTGGGTACCAGGTAATAACCAGGCTGTATACAGGAAGTACCAGGTAATAACCAGGCTGTATACACTGGGTACCAGGTAATAACCAGGCTGTATACAGGAAGTACCAGGTAATAACCTGGCTGTATACACTGGGTACCAGGTAATAACCAGGCTGTATACACTGGGTACCAGGTATTAACCAGGCTGTATACAGGAAGTACCAGGTAATAACCAGGCTGTATACACTGGGTACCAGGTAATAACCAGGCTGTATACAGGAAGTACCAGGTAATAACCTGGCTGTATACACTGGGTACCAGGTAATAACCAGGCTGTATACACTGGGTACCAGGTATTAACCTGGCTGTATACACTGGGTACCAGGTAATAACCTGGCTGTATACACTGGGTACCAGGTAATAACCTGGCTGTATACACTGGGTACCAGGTAATAACCAGGCTGTATACACTGGGTACCAGGTATTAACCTGGCTGTATACAGGAAGTACCAGGTAATAACCTGCCTGTATACACTAGGTACCAGGTAATAACCTGGCTGTATACAGGAAGTACCAGGTAATAACCTGGCTGTATACACTGGGTACCAGGTATTAACCTGGCTGTATACACTGGGTACCAGGTAACAACCTGGCTGTATACACTGGGTACCAGGTAATAACCTGGCTGTATACACTGGGTACCAGGTAATAACCTGGCTGTATACACTGGGTACCAGGTAATAACCTGGCTGTATACACTGGGTACCAGGTAATAACCTGGCTGTATACAGGAAGTACCAGGTAATAACCTGGCTGTATACACTGGGTACCAGGTAATAACCTGGCTGTATACAGGAAGTACCAGGTAATAACCTGGCTGTATACACTGGGTATCAGGTAATAACCTGGCTGTATACAAGAAGTACCAGGTAATAACCTGGCTGTATACACTGGGTACCAGGTAATAACCTGGCTGTATACACTGGGTACCAGGTAATAACCTGGCTGTATACACAGGGTACCAGGTAATAACCTGGCTGTATACAGGAAGTACCAGGTAATAACCTGGCTGTATACACTGGGTACCAGGTAATAACCTGGCTGTATACAGGAAGTACCAGGTAATAACCTGGCTGTATACACTGGGTATCAGGTAATAACCTGGCTGTATACAAGAAGTACCAGGTAATAACCTGGCTGTATACAGGAAGTACCAGGTAATAATCTGGCTGTATACAGGAAGTGCCAGGTAATAACCTGGCTGTATACACTGGGTACCAGGTAATAACCTGGCTGTATACACTGGGTACCAGGTAATAACCTGGCTGTATACACTGGGTACCAGGTAATAACCTGGCTGTATACAGGAAGTACCAGGTAATAACCTGGCTGTATACACTGGGTACCAGGTAATAACCTGGCTGTATACAGGAAGTACCAGGTAATAACCTGGCTGTATACACTGGGTATCAGGTAATAACCTGGCTGGATACAAGAAGTACCAGGTAATAACCTGGCTGTATACACTGGGTATCAGGTAATAACCTGGCTGTATACAAGAAGTACCAGGTAATAACCTGGCTGTATACACTGGGTACCAGGTAATAACCTGGCTGTATACAGGAAGTACCAGGTAATAATCTGGCTGTATACCGAGTCACTGTAATTGGTAATTGTAGTAGAACATATAATTAGGAACAAAGGTACGGATAGTTAATAGTCGCAGCAGCGAATTTGATGAGTCATAAAAAGTTAGTGCAAAAAAGGTCAATGCAGACAGTCTGGGTACCAACTCCAGAACATAACATCTATGTACAGTGACACAACTTAGACATACAACCCCCCCCACAACACTAACAGCTGAGAAACCTCAGGGATGAGGTGGTGGGCCCCTGAGCCCCCACTGACGTTTTACACCAGCTGTATTCCTGCACTTTGAAAGTTATATTTACTTGCCGTATTGAATTGTTTAATCCATTAGACATTGTAAGGTGAGAAAAGTGTACAATCTGCGTTGACCAGTAGTCCTATAAATCCCCGATCCTCACTAATCGTGGCGCTGTATGAAAACGGTCCAGTCGTCCTGAAACGTGACTACTATGAATTAATATTCTTGATTCCGTTTGAAAGGAAACACTTTGAAGGTTGTGGAAATGTGAAATGTATGTAGAACAATAAAACACATTAGATCTGGTAAAAGATAATACAAAGAAAAAAACAAGCCGTTTAGATTTTGCCCACTAGATGGCAGCAGTGTATGTCCAAAGTTTTAGACTGATCCAATGAACCATTGCAATTCTGTTCAAAATATTTTCTTTATTGTTTTGGTTAGGTCAGGGTGTGACATGGGTGATGTATGTGTTTTTGGACTGTCTAGGGGTTTTGTAGGTTTTTGGGGTTGTTTATCATCTAGGTGTTTATATATGTCTATGGTTGCCTAGATTGGTTCTCAATTAGAGGCAGGTGTGTATCGTTGTCTCTGATTGGGAACCATATTTAGGCAGCCATCTTCTTTGGGTATTTTGTGGGCTATTATCTATGTCTATGTGTAGTTGCCTGTGTCTACACTAGTTTTATATAGCTTCACGTTCGGTTTGTTGTTTTTGTATAGTTTGTTTAGTGTTTCTTCATCTTCATTAAAGCATGTATTCATCTTCCGCTGCGCCTTGGTCTCCTCCGTATGACGAACGTGACAGTTGTATCAAGACTCCCCAAATGTGCCTAATTGGTTAATTAATAACTTTTTAAGTTCATAATTGTTCATTCTCCTCAAACAATAGCATGGTATTATTTCACTGTAACAGCTACTGTAAATTAAACAGTACAGTTAGATTAACAAGAATTTAAGCTTTCTGCCCATATCAGACATGTCTATGTCCTGGGAAATGTTCTTGTTACTTACAACCTCATGCTATTCACAGTAGCCTACGTTAGCTCAACCTCATGCTAATCACATTAGCCTACATTAGCTCAATCTCATGCTAATCGCATTAGCCTACATTAGCTCAACCTCATGCTAATCACATTAGCCTACATTAGCTCAACCTCATGCTAATCGCATTAGCCTACATTAGCTCAACCTCATGCTAATCGCATTAGCCTGCATTATCTCAACCTCATGCTAATCACATTAGCCTACATTATCTCAACCTCATGCTAATCACATTAGCCTACATTAGCTCAACCTCATGCTAATCACATTAGCCTACATTAGCTCAACCTCATGCTAATCACATTAGCCTACATTAGCTCAACCTCATGCTAATCACATTAGCCTATATTAGCTCAACCTCATGTTAATCGCATTAGCCTACATTAGCTCAACCTCATGCTAATCGCATTAGCCTGCATTATCTCAACCTCATGCTAATCACATTAACCTACATTAGCTCAACCTCATGCTAATCACATTAGCCTACATTAGCTCAACCTCATGCTAATCACATTAGCCTACATTAGCTCAACCTCATGCTAATCGCATTAGCCTACATTAGCTATAATCCACAACTGCTAGCAGCCCTGGGGAACAACGACATGGAAGTGACAGTCATAGATATAAGTGGGTATTACTGACGGTGGCTACCGATAGCGGCTGATATTTGGGGCGGCAGGGTAGCCTAGTGGTTAGAGCGTTTGACTAGTAACCGAAAGGTTGCAAGTACGAATCCCCGAGCTGACAAGGTACAAATGTTATGTACTTGAGTGAAGACCCAAAAGCGGTTTTAACAGAAAACAGAGTTCTTTAATGAAAAACAGGAATGGCATAAATCCTCTTCCAACGTTGACAATGGAACAAAAAGAACGTAGTATAGTGCAGGATGCACCTGCCAGGCAGACTCCGACAGGATAGGACAAGGTGGAAGCAAACGAGACGACAGCTTGCTTCTGGCATCAAAAACACAAACAAGAATCAGACCCTGAAAGTAGCAGGAACAGAGAGAGAAATAGAGACCTAATCAGAGGGGGAAGAGAGAACAGGTGTGAAAGAGTGAATGAGCTAGTTAGGGGAGATGTAGAACAGCTGAAGAATGAGAGACAGAGAAGGTAACCTAAAAAGACCAGCAGAGAGAGACAGAGTGAAGAGAAAGGACAGGAACAGACATAACAAGACATGACAGTACCCCCCACTCACCGAGCGCCTCCTGGCGCACTCGAGAGGAAACCTGGCGGCAACGGAGGAAATCATCGATCAGCGAACGGTCCAGCACGTCCCGAGAGGGAACCCAACTCCCTCTCCTCAGGACCGTACCCCTCCCAATCCACTAGGCACTGATGACCACTTAGCCCCCGAGGGCGCATGTCCAAAATCTTACGAACCCTGTAGATGGGTGCGCCGACAAGGATGGGGGGAGGGACGAGCGGGGGCGCGAAGAACGGGCTTAACACAGGAGACATGGAAGACCGGGTGAACGCGACGAAGATAGCGCTGGAGAAGAAGTCGCACTGCGACAGGATTAATGACCTGGGAAATACGGAACGGACCAATGAACCGGGGGCCAACTTGCGAGAAGCTGTCTTAAGGGGAAGGTTCTGAGTGGAGAGCCATACTCTCTGACCGCAACAATATCTAGGACTCTTGGTCCTACGCTTATTAGCGGCCCTCACAGTCTGCGCCCCTATTACGGCAAAGTGCCGACCTGACCCCTTCCAGGTGCGCGCAACGCTGGACAAAAGCCTGAGCGGAGGGGACGAGGACTCGGCGAGCTGAGATGAGAACAGCGGAGGCTGGTACCCGAGGCTACTCTGAAAAGGGGATAGACCGGTAGCAGACGAGGGAAGCGAGTTGTGGGCGTACTCTGCCCAGGGGAGCTGTTCTGACCAAGACGCAGGGTTACGAAAAGAAAGACTGCGTAAAATGCGACCAACAGTCTGATTGGCCCGTTCGGCTTGACCGGGGATGAAAGCCGGACGAGAGACTGACGGAAGCCCCAATCAAACGGCAAAACTCCCTCCAAAATTGAGACGTGAACTGCGGGCCTCTGTCGGAAACGACGTCAGACGGAAGGCCATGAATTCGGAAAACATTCTCGATAATGATCTGAGCCGTCTCCTTAGCAGAAGGGAGCTTAGCGAGAGGAATGAAATGAGCCGCCTTAGAGAATCTATCGACAACCGTAAGAATAACTGTCTTCCCCGCTGATGAAGGCAGTCCGGTGATGAAATCTAAAGCGATGTGAGACCACGGTCGAGAGGGAATGGGAAGCGGTCTGAGACGGCCGGCAGGAGGAGAGTTCCCAGATTTAGTCTGCGCGCAGACCGAACAAGCGGCGACAAATCGACGCGCGTCACGTTCCCGAGTGGGCCACCAGAAACGCTGGCGAATGGAAGCGAGCGTACCCCGAACGCCGGGGTGGCCGGCTAACTTGGCAGAGTGGGCCCACTGAAGAACGGCCGGACGAGTAGGAACGGGAACGAACAGAAGGTTCCTAGGACAAGCTCGCGGCGACGGAGTGTGAGCGAGTGCTTGCTTTACCTGCCTCTCGATTCCCCAGACAGTCAACCCGACAACACGCCCTTCAGGGAGAATCCCCTCGGGGTCGGTGGAGACCTCAGAAGAACTGAAGAGACGAGATAAAGCATCAGGCTTGGTGTTTTTGAGCCCGGACGATAAGAAATAACAAACTCGAAACGAGCGAAAAACAGAGCCCAACGAGCCTGACGCGCATTAAGTCGTTTGGCTGAACGGATGTACTCAAGGTTCCTATGGTCAGTCCAAACGACAAAAGGAACGGTCGCCCTCCAACCACTGTCGCCATTCGCCTAGGGCTAAGCGGATGGCGAGCAGTTCGCGATTACCAACATCATAGTTACGTTCTGACGGCGATAAGCGATGAGAGAAAAACGCGCAAGGATGGACCTTGCCGTCAGAGAGAGAGCGCTGAGAAAGAATGGCCCCCACGCCCACCTCTGACGCGTCAACCTCAACAACAAACTGACTAGAGATGTCAGGTGTAACAAGAATAGGTGCGGATGTAAAACGATTCTTAAGAAGATCAAAAGCTCCCTGGGCAGAAACGGACCACTTAAAGCACGTCTTAACAGAAGTAAGGGCTGTGAGGGGAGCGGCCACCTGACCGAAATTACGGATGAAACGACGATAGAAATTAGCGAAGCCCAGAAAGCGCTGCAGCTCGACGCGTGACTTAGGAACGGGCCAATCAATGACAGCCTGGACCTTAGCGGGATCCATCTTAATGCCCTCAGCGGAAATAACGGAACCGAGAAAAGGGACAGAGGCGGCATGAAAAGTGCACTTCTCAGCCTTCACATAAAGACAGTTCTCCAAAAGGCGCTGGAGGACGCGGCCGCACGTGCTGAACATGAATCGAGAGAGACGGTGAAAAAATCAGGATATCGTCCATGTAAACGAAACAAAAATGTTCAGCATGTCTCTCAGGACGTCGTTAACTAGTGCCTGAAAGACAGCTGGAGCGTTAACGAGGCCGAAAGGAAGAACCCGGTATTCAAAGTGCCCTAACGGAGTGTTAAACGCCGTCTTCCACTCGTCCCCCCTCCCTGATGCGCACGAGATGGTAGGCGTTACGAAGGTCCAATTTGGTGAAAAACCTGGCTCCCTGCAGGATCTCGAAGGCTGAAGACATAAGAGGAAGCGGATAACGATTCTTAACTGTTATGTCATTCAGCCTCGATAATCCACGCATGGGCGCAGGGACCCGTCCTTCTTCTGAACAAAAAACCTGGCTCCGGCGGGAGAGGAGGAGGAGACTATGGTACCGGCGTCGAGCGAAACCGACAAATAATCCTCGAGAGCCTTACGTTCGGGAGCCGACAGAGAGTATAATCTACCCCGGGGGGGAGTAGTTCCCGGAAGGAGATCAATACTACAGTCATACGACCGGTGTGGAGGGAGAGAAGTGGCCTTGGAACGACTGAACACCGTGCGCAGATCGTGATACTCCTCCGGCACCCCTGTCAAATCGCCAGGCTCCTCCTGTGAAGAAGAGACAGAGGAAACAGGAGGGATAGCAGACATTAAACAGGTCACATGACAAGAAACATTCCAGGATAGGATAGTATTACTAGACCAATTAATAGAAGGGTTATGGCGCACTAGCCAGGGATGACCCAAAACAACAGGTGTAAAAGGTGAACGAAAAATTAAAAAAGAAATGGTTTCGCTATGATTACCAGAGACAGTGAGGGTTAAAGGCAGCGTCTCACGCTGAATCTTGGGGAGAGAACTACCATCTAAAGCTTAACAAGGCCGTGGGCTCCCCTAACTGTCTGAGAGGAATGTCATGTTCCCGAGCCCAGGTCTCGTCCATAAAACAGCCCTCCGCCCCAGAGTCTATCAAGGCACTGCAGGAAGCAGATGAACCGGGCCAGCGGAGATGGACCGGAAAGGTAGTGCGTGATCCAGAAGGAGAGGCCTGAGTAGTTGCGCTCACCAGTAGCCCTCCCTTACTGATGAGCTCTGGCTTTTACTGGACATGAGGTGACAAAATGACCAGCGGAGCCGCAGTAGAGACAGAGGCGATTGGTGATTCTCCGTTCCTTCTCCTTGGCCGAGATGCGGATACCCCCAGCTGCATAGGCTCAGCATCCGAGCCGGCGGAGGAGGGTGGCAGTGATGCGGCAGGTGGCAGTGATGTGGAGAGGGGAGCAACGGAGAACGCGAGCTCCTTTCCACGAGCTCGGCGACGAAGATCAAACCGTCGCTCTATGCGAATAGCGAGGGCTATTAAGGAGTCCAGACTGGAAGGAACCTCCCGGGAGAGGATCTCATCCTTAACCTCGACGAGGAGACCCTCCAGAAAACGAGCGAGCAAAGCCGGCCTGCTCCAGTCACTAGAGGCAGCGAGAGTGCGAAACTCAATAGAATAATCCGTTATGGATCGATTCCCCTGACATAGGGAAGACAGGGCCCTGGAAGCCTCCTCCCCAAAAACAGAACGGTCAAAAACCCGTATCATCTCCTCCTTAAAGTCCTGAAACTGGTTAATACACTCAGCCCTCGCCTCCCAGATTGCCGTGCCCCACTCACGCGCCCGTCCGGTAAGGAGAGAAATGACGTAGGCGATGCGGGCTGCGCTCCTGGAGTAAGTGTTGGGCTGGAGAGAGAACACCACATCACACTGAGTGAGGAATGAGCGGCATTCAGTGGGCTCCCCAGAGTAACAGGGCGGGTTGTTGATCCTGGGCTCCGGAGACTCGGAAACCCTGGAAGTGGGCGGTGGATCGAGGTGGAGTTGGTGAACCTGTCTTGTGAGGTCGGAGACTTGGACGGCCAGGGTCTCAACGGCATGTCGAGCAGCAGACAATTCCTCCGTGTCTGCCTAGCATCGCTCCCTGGATCTCGACGGCGGAGTGAAAAGGGTCCGAGCCGCTGGGTCCATTCTTGGTCTGATTCTTCTGCTATGTACTTGAGTGAAGACCCAAAAGCGGTTTTAACAGAAAACAGAGTTCTTTAATGAAAAACAGGAATGGCATAAATCCTCTTCCAACGTTGACAATGGAACAAAAAGAACGTAGTATAGTGCAGGATGCACCTGCCAGGCAGACTCCGACAGGATAGGACAAGGTGGAAGCAAACGAGACGACAGCTTGCTTCTGGCATCAAAAACACAAACAAGAATCAGACCCTGAAAGTAGCAGGAACAGAGAGAGAAATAGAGACCTAATCAGAGGGGGAAGAGAGAACAGGTGTGAAAGAGTGAATGAGCTAGTTAGGGGAGATGTAGAACAGCTGAAGAATGAGAGACAGAGAAGGTAACCTAAAAAGACCAGCAGAGAGAGACAGAGTGAAGAGAAAGGACAGGAACAGACATAACAAGACATGACACAAATCTGTCGTTCTACCTTTGAACAGGCAGTTAACCCACTGTTCCTAGGCCGTCATTGAAAATAAGAATTTGTTCTTAACTGACTTGCCTAGTAAAATAAAGGTAAAATTAAAAAATTAAATATTTAACATGATACAAAATAGTAAAAAATAAAACGGAGAAAAGCTCAGGCACAAAAGCTAGAAATCGTAAATCGACTCAGGTTTTGGAGATGTACTCTCATTTGTTCATGGCTACTGAAGCCTACAGCTTGGTTACAGCCAAGTTATAACGTCACCATTTTATAAACTTCACAGTGGGAAAGCTGACATGCTGACAGTTTTACTGTCCATATGAATGGTTTTACATTTGTCTCCAGTGATCATAAGGTAGATCTAGATCTAAAAACAAATGTCATTTATATTTACAATCCCTCTTTTTACTCATTTACCTCTTAGCAATAACGCTTATCAATTTGTAAATTACAGGTCATGTAGATTGGAACCCACAGCTCGACCTCAGTAATGTAGAATGGAACCCACATGACCTCAGTAGCATGTAGATTGGAACCCACAGCTCGACCTCAGTAGCATGTAGAATGGAACCCACAGCTCGACCTCAGTAGCATGTAGAATGGAACCCACAGCTCGACCTCAGTAATGTAGAATGGAACCCACAGCTCGACCTCAGTAATGTAGAATGGAACCCACAGCTCGACCTCAGTAATGTAGAATGGAACCCACAGCTCGACCTCAGTAGAATGTAGAATGGAACCCACAACTCGACCTCAGTCATGTAGAATGGAACCCACAGATCGACCTCAGTAATGTAGAATGGAACCCACAGCTCGACCTCAGTAGAATGTAGAATGGAACCCACAGCTCGACCTCAGTCATGTAGAATGGAACCCACAGATCGACCTCAGTAATGTAGAATGGAACCCACAGCTCGACCTCAGTAATGTAGAATGGAACCCACAGCTCGACCTCAGTAATGTAGAATGGAACCCACAGCTCGACCTCAGTAGAATGTAGAATGGAACCCACAGCTCGACCTCAGTAATGTAGAATGGAACCCACAGCTCGACCTCAGTAATGTAGAATGGAACCCACAGCTCGACCTCAGTAGAATGTAGAATGGAACCCACAGCTCGACCTCAGTCATGTAGAATGGAGCCCACAGCTCGACCTCAGTAGCATGTAGAATGGAACCCACATGACCTCAGTAGCATGAAGAATGGAACCCACAACTCGACCTCAGTAATGTAGAATGGAACCCACAGCTCGACCTCAGTCATGTAGAATGGAACCCACAGCTCGACCTCAATCATGCCACACCTTCATTTCTTTGATCCCAATGAATAACGATAGCGGGGAGAGAGAGAGAGAGAGAGAGAGGAGAGAGAGGGGAGAGAGAGGGGAGAGAGGGGAGAGAGACAGGGAGAGAGGGGAGGAGAGAGAGGGGAGACGAGAGAGGGGTGGGAGAGAGAGGGGAGAGAGAGAGGGGAGAGGGGTGGGAGAGTGAGGGGAGAGGGGAGAGAGAGAGGGGAGAGATGGGGAGAGAGAGGGGAGAGACAGGGAGAGAGACAGGGAGAGAGGGGAGAGAGCAAAAGAGGGAGAGAGAGACTTGTCACGTTAGATTGCCCTGCTGAGGAGAGGACAGGAACGGTCTCTACAAGCAGAAGCACTACTCTATACGAGCTAACATAGGAGAGGACAGGAACGGTCTCTACAAGCAGAAGCACTACTCTATACGAGCTAACATAGGAGAGGACAGGAACGGTCTCTACAAGCAGAAGCACTACACTATACGAGCTAACATAGGAGAGGACAGGAACGGTCTCTACAAGCAGAAGCACTACTCTATACGAGCTAACATAGGAGAGGACAGGAACGGTCTCTACAAGCAGAAGCACTACTCTATACGAGCTAACATAGGAGAGGACAGGAACGGTCTCTACAAGCAGAAGCACTACACTATACGAGCTAACATAGGAGAGGACAGGAACGGTCTCTACAAACAGAAGCACTACTCTATACGAGCTAACATAGGAGAGGACAGGAACGGTCTCTACAAGCAGAAGCACTACTCTATACGAGCTAACATAGGAGAGGACAGGAACGGTCTCTACAAGCAGAAGCACTACTCTATACGAGCTAACATAGGAGAGGACAGGAACGGTCTCTACAAGCAGAAGCACTACTCTATACGAGCTAACATAGGAGAGGACAGGAACGGTCTCTACAAGCAGAAGCACTACTCTATACGAGCTAACATAGGAGAGGACAGGAACGGTCTCTACAAGCAGAAGCACTACTCTATACGAGCTAACATAGGAGAGGACAGGAACGGTCTCTACAAGCAGAAGCACTACACTATACGAGCTAACATAGGAGAGGACAGGAACGGTCTCTACAAGCAGAAGCACTACACTATACGAGCTAACATAGGAGAGGACAGGAACGGTCTCTACAAGCAGAAGCACTACTCTATACGAGCTAACATAGGAGAGGACAGGAACGGTCTCTACAAGCAGAAGCACTACTCTATACGAGCTAACATAGGAGAGGACAGGAACGGTCTCTACAAGCAGAAGCACTACTCTATACGAGCTAACATAGGAGAGGACAGGAACGGTCTCTACAAGCAGAAGCACTACACTATACGAGCTAACATAGGAGAGGACAGGAACGGTCTCTACAAGCAGAAGCACTACTCTATACGAGCTAACATAGGAGAGGAGATAAGAGTTGAGGGGTCATATGAAATGGTTATTTCTCTTGGATTGGTATTTTTTCTCCGATTAGATTTAGATTTATCTTCTCGTGCTTTAAACCAACAGTTTTTTAAACCACCCCGCCCCAAGGCTCTCTCTTTTTTCCCTCTCATTCTCTCCTCCTCCTCTTTCTCTCACTCTCTCTCTCTCTCTCTCGCTCCTAGTGACAAGTGTTATGTACTGAATTATCCCGGCGTTCCCAGGCTCAGAGGTCAGGTTTGATTCTCCAGAGCCAACATTCCCAGCGTACGACTGGAGCGCTGTTGACCGGAATATCTGAATGAAAGACTCGCTGACTGTTTTCTGTCCTGGATTTTAATAACCTAATTCTCCCTCGTGGATAATTGGACCTTGTAGATTGGTGAAGGAAAATCATTGGGAATAACTTTGGGAATTGGAGAATAATCTTCAGAACCATTTGGCCATTCTTTGACCTCCTCTTCAGGCCTTGTGTCAATTCTTCTAGAGTTGAATAGCTTCTCTGTGTTGTTCCCATCGAAATCCTTCAAATCAAGGGATAGATATAGCAGGGGGGCAGATAGGTAAGTAACACAGGGGTGTATTGCCTGCCCCCCAGGGTGAATCCTAGCAGAGCGATGCTGGAGGGGAAAAAGAAGAACGGAGTCGTCTCTACCATCAGCCGCGCCAATAACAACCAGACCCCTTCCACTTTCCCCAACACTGTTGATGCAGCACGCCGGTGAGTCAACAAAGGACGGGGGTCGGGGGTTGTGTAATAACTGGGAGGTAAATGTTTTCAAACTGAGGACTAGGGTCGGGGCTTGTGAGAACAAGGGTTACAGCAGGTGGTCCACATTTTGTTTTGTGTGAAAAATATTTATTTTTCATGAATATCGATAGCTACAACAGAATATCATCGTGGATACCATTTTTTTTATGTCTCTTGTGTCCAATATGATAGTTTTATGAGGTAGTTTCACAAGCCAACGCTATCTAGCGTTAGCCAATGCTATCTAGCGTTAGCACAACGACTGGAGGGAACCGTTTGCATGCCAAGGAAGTAGATAAATGGCTTCATTGCCAAAATCTCCAACTATCCCTTTAACATGGAGGAAATTACAGGGTTTTTTCAGTCTAGAAAATTCTTAGGCGGGCCGTCGAAGTGGTAATATTGGGGACATATAAAAGCATGGAGAAAAGATATTGAACTATATTTTGTTTTTTAAATATTACCATCTTTGAAAACTAACAATCAAATTAAAGCTAGACGGTCAGGGAGGTTAATAAAGCAAAATACAAAACAGATATTCAGTATTCAAACATACCCATTGATTTTGATATGTTTGACCATGGTTAAATGCATTTATTGCAAGAAATGTGCTTTAAAACCGCAAAATTGTCTCTCCGCTGCATGGAAAAATTTGTAGAATTGCAGAAAATCTGCTTCACAACAGCAATACTTCCTCTCGGACGACAAGATACCTGTCTAGCTAACAGGCTACGCTAAAGATTACACTTCCTCTCGGATGCCAAGATACAGTGCCTTGCGAAAGTATTCGGCCCCCTTGAACTTTGCGACCTTTTGCCACATTTCAGGCTTCAAACAAAGATATAAAACTGTATTTTTTTGTGAAGAATCAACAAGTGGGACACAATCATGAAGTGGAACGACATTTTTTGGATATTTCAAACGTTTTTAACAAATCAAAAACTGAAAAATTGGGCGTGCAAAATTATTCAGCCCCCTTAAGTTAATACTTTGTAGCGCCACCCTTTGCTGCGATTACAGCTGTAAGTCGCTTGGGGTATGTCTCTATCAGTTTTGCACATCGAGAGACTAATTTTTTCCCATTCCTCCTTGCAAAACAGCTCGAGCTCAGTGAGGTTGGATGGAGAGCATTTGTGAACAGCAGTTTTCAGTTCTTTCCACAGATTCTCGATTGGATTCAGGTCTGGACTTTGACTTGGCCATTCTAACACCTGGATATGTTAATTTTTGAACCATTCCATTTTAGATTTTGCTTTATTTTTGGATCATTGTCTTGTTGGAAGACAAATCTCCGTCCCAGTCTCAGGTCTTTTGCAGACTCCATCAGGTTTTCTTCCAGAATGGTCCTGTATTTGGCTCCATCCATCTTCCCATCAATTTTAACCATCTTCCCTGTCCCTGCTGAAGAAAAGCAGGCCCAAAACATGATGCTGCCACCACCATGTTTGACAGTGGGGATGGTGTGTTCATTGTGATGAGCTGTGTTGCTTTTACGCCAAACATAACGTTTTGCATTGTTGCCAAAAAGTTCAATTTTGGTTTCATCTGACCAGAGCACCTTCTTCCACATGTTTGGTGTGTCTCCCAGGTGGCTTGTGGCAAACTTTAAACGACACTTTTTCTGGATATCTTTAAGAAATGGCTTTCTTCTTGCCACTCTTCCATAAAGGCCAGATTTGTGCAATATACGACTGATTGTTGTCCTATTGACAGAGTCTCCCACCTTAGCTGTAGATCTCTGCAGTTCATCCAGAGTGATCATGGGCCTCTTGGCTGCATCTCTGATCAGTCTTCTCCTTGTATGAACTGAACATTTAGAGGGACGGCCAGGTCTTGGTAAATTTGCAGTGGTCTGATACTCCTTCCATTTCAATATTATCGCTTGCACAGTGCTCCTTGGGATGTTTAAAGCTTGGGAAATCTTTTTGTATCCAAATCCGGCTTTAAACTTCTTCACAACAGTATCTCGGACCTGCCTGGTGTGTTCCTTGTTCTTCATGATGCTCTCTGCGCTTTTAACGGACCTCTGAGACTATCACAGTGCAGGTGCATTTATACGGAGACTTGATTACACACAGGTGGATTGTATTTATCATCATTAGTTATTTAGGTCAACATTGGATCATTCAGAGATCCTCACTGACCTTCTGGAGAGAGTTTGCTGCACTGAAAGTAAAGGGGCTGAATAATTTTGCACGCCCAATTTTTCAGTTTTTGATTTGTTAAAAAAGTTTGAAATATCCAATAAATGTCGTTCCACTTCATGATTGTGTCCCACTTGTTGTTGATTCTTCACAAAAAAATACAGTTTTATTTCTTTATGTTTGAAGCCTGAAATGTGGCAAAAGGTCGCAAAGTTCAAGGGGGCCGAATACTTTCGCAAGGCACTGTACCTGTCTGGCTAACAGGCTATGCTAAAGTGTACACTTCTTCTTCCCATGTACTGTGGGGAGATCAAAATAATGAAACTGTCCCCCAAATCTATTCATTTTAAAATGTGCATTACTTGCCATTGTCATTCACCGGATAATAAGACAAGACATTGTATATTTTTGGGGCAAACATACGTGGGTCCCTGGGTCGCTGGTTAACCTGGTAGGGATCCCTGGGCAGGAAAACGTTGAACTGTGACTTTTTATTAAGTCAGTTCTACAGTTCTACATACACATGGTTAACAGATGTTATTGGTCACATGGTTAACAGATGTTATTGGTCACATGGTTAACAGATGTTATTGGTCACATGGTCAGCAGATGTTATTGGTCACATGGTTAACAGATGTTATTGGTCACATGGTCAGCAGATGTTATTGGTCACATGGTTAGCAGATGTTATTGGTCACATGGTTAACAGATGTTATTGGTCACATGGTCAGCAGATGTTATTGGTCACATGGTCAGCAGATGTTATTGGTCACATGGTTAGCAGATGTTATTGGTCACATGGTTAGCAGATGTTATTGGTCACATGGTTAGCAGATGTTATTGGTCACATGGTTAACAGATGTTATTGGTCACATGGTTAACAGATGTTATTGGTCACATGGTTAACAGATGTTATTGGTCACATGGTTAACAGATGTTATTGGTCACATGGTTAGCAGATGTTATTGGTCACATGGTCAGCAGATGTTATTGGTCACATGGTTAGCAGATGTTATTGGTCACATGGTTAGCAGATGTTATTGGTCACATGGTTAGCAGATGTTATTGGTCACATGGTTAGCAGATGTTAATGGTCACATACACATGGTTAACAGATGTTATTGGTCACATGGTTAGCAGATGTTATTGGTCACATGGTTAACAGATGTTATTGGTCACATGGTTAGCAGATGTTATTGGTCACATGGTTAGCAGATGTTATTGGTCACGTGGTTAGCAGATGTTATTGGTCACATGGTTAGCAGATGTTATTGATCACATGGTTAGCAGATGTTATTGATCACATGGTTAGATGTTATTGGTCACATGGTTAGCAGATGTTATTGGTCACATGGTTAGCAGATGTTATTGGTCACATGATTAGTAGATGTTATTGCAAGTGTAGAGAAATGCATATGCTTCTAGTTCTGACATGGCAGTAATATCTAACATGTCATATCTAACATTTCCACAACAAAACCTAATTCTCACAATCTAGTAAAGGAATGGGATGAGAATATATATGGATGAAATATATGGATGAGCAGTGACAGAGCAGCTAAGATGTAATAGATAGTAAAGAATAGACAGTTAAGGATACACCATACAGTAGATACATATGAGATGCTTGCTGGTCCCTGATGTAGTATATAGTGAAGGACACAGTATACAGTAGATACATATGAGATGCGAGATATGTAAACATTATTAAAGTGGAATTATTAAAGTGGATTACAGCTGGTCCCTGACCCAAGAGGGGTTGTAGCTTGCTGGTCCCTGACACAAGAGGGGTTGTAGCTTGCTGGTCCCTGACACAAGAGGGATTGTAGCTGGCTGGTCCCTGACCCAAGAGGGATTGTAGCTGGCTGGTCCCTGACCCAAGAGGGATTGTAGCTTGCTGGTCCCTGACCCAAGAGGGATTGTAGCTGGCTGGTCCCTGACCCAAGAGGGGTTGTAGCTTGCTGGTCCCTGACCCAAGAGGGGTTGTAGCTTGCTAGTCCCTGATAAGTTTGAGAAACACTGCCCCTACATAGGCAGACGTGTGTGTCCTCTGCACAGTTAGGAAAGAGAGGCTGAGAGAACAGTATGCTCTAGAGTAGTGTCAGTGACATTTACTGTCGGGAAAACTCAGAGGCTCAGACGTGGGGAAAGGCCTTTGGGATGCAATACGATTTTAGGAATTCCAACTGTGTGGATTTGGGTGGGCAGAATGTTTGAATGAATAGAATTGGAATCGATTTAATTTAGATCTACGGTTTGAATGTTACCTAGCAACTAACACACAGGACTCCTTTCAGTTCAGTGACAGAAGCAACAGAGATCAACGGAGAATAGAGACAAACACAGTGACAAGTATTTTTATTTGATTTATTTCACCGTTATTTAACCAGGTATTTATATATATAACCCTTTATTTAACCAGGTATTTATATATATAACCCTAACCCTTTATTTAACCAGGTATTTATATATATAACCCTAACCCTTTATTTAACCAGGTATTTATATATATAACCTTAACCCTTTATTTAACCAGGTATTTATATATATAACCCTTTATTTAACCAGGTATTTATATATATACCCCTTTATTTAACCAGGTATTTATATATATAACCCTAACCCTTTATTTAACCAGGTATTTATATATATAACCCTAACCCTTTATTTAACCAGGTATTTATATATATAACCCTTTATTTAACCAGGTATTTATATATATAAACCTAACCCTTTATTTAACCAGGTATTTATATATATAACCCTTTATTTAACCAGGTATTTATATATATAACCCTAACCCTTTATTTAACCAGGAATTTATATATATAACCCTTTATTAAAACCAGGTATTTATATATATAACCCTTTATTTAACCAGGTATTTATATATATAACCCTTTATTTAACCAGGTATTTATATATATAACCTTAACCCTTTATTTAACCAGGTATTTATATATATAACCCTTTATTAAAACCAGGTATTTATATATATAACCCTTTATTTAACCAGGTATTTATATATATAACCCTTTATTTAACCAGGTATTTATATATATAAACCTAACCCTTTATTTAACCAGGTATTTATATATATAACCCTTTATTTAACCAGGTATTTATATATATAACCCTTTATTTAACCAGGTATTTATATATATAACCCTAACCCTTTATTTAACCAGGTATTTATATATATAACCTTAACCCTTTATTTAACCAGGTATTTATATATATAACCCTTTATTTAACCAGGTATTTATATATATAACCCTAACCCTTTATTTAACCAGGTATTTATATATATAACCCTAACCCTTTATTTAACCAGGTATTTATATATATAACCCTAACCCTTTATTTAACCAGGTATTTATATATATATAACCCTAACCCTTTATTTAACCAGGTATTTATATATATAACCCTTAATTTAACCAGGTAGTTATATATATAACCCTAACCCTTTATTTAACCAGGTATTTATATATATATAACCCTAACCCTTTATTTAACCAGGTATTTATATATATAACCCTAACCCTTTATTTAACCAGGTATTTATATATATAACCCTTTATTTAACCAGGTATTTATATATATAACCTTAACCCTTTATTTAACCAGGTATTTATATATATAACCCTTTATTAAAACCAGGTATTTATATATATAACCCTTTATTTAACCAGGTATTTATATATATAACCCTTTATTTAACCAGGTATTTATATATATAAACCTAACCCTTTATTTAACCAGGTATTTATATATATAACCCTTTATTTAACCAGGTATTTATATATATAACCCTTTATTTAACCAGATATTTATATATATAACCCTAAACCTTATTTAACCAGGTATTTATATATATAACCTTAACCCTTTATTTAACCAGGTATTTACATATATAACCCTTTATTTAACCAGGTATTTATATATATAACCCTAGCCTTTTATTTAACCAGGTATTTATATATATAACCCTTTATTTAACCAGGTATTTATATATATAACCCTAACCCTTTATTTAACCAGGTATTTATATATATAACCCTAACCCTTTATTTAACCAGGTATTTATATATAT
This sequence comes from Oncorhynchus masou masou, assembly GCF_036934945.1. NCBI lineage: Eukaryota > Metazoa > Chordata > Actinopteri > Salmoniformes > Salmonidae > Oncorhynchus > Oncorhynchus masou. Next base: position 62,695,981 of record NC_088238.1, on the reverse strand, counting down.
ATAACCCTTTATTTAACCAGGTATTTATATATATAACCTTAACCCTTTATTTAACCAGGTATTTATATATATAACCCTTTATTAAAACCAGGTATTTATATATATAACCCTTTATTTAACCAGGTATTTATATATATATAACCCTAAACCTTTATTTAACCAGGTATTTATATATATAACCCTTTATTTAACCAGGTATTTATATATATAACCCTAACCCTTTATTTAACCAGGTATTTATATATATAACCTTAACCCTTTATTTAACCAGGTATTTATATATATAACCTTAACCCTTTATTTAACCAGGTATTTATATATATAACCCTAACCCTTTATTTAACCAGGTATTTATATATATAACCCTTTATTTAACCAGGTATTTATATATATAACCCTTTATTTAACCAGGTATTTATATATATAACCCTAACCCTTTATTTAACCAGGTATTTATATATATAACCCTTTATTTAACCAGGTATTTATATATATAACCCTTTATTTAACCAGGTATTTATATATATAACCCTTTATTTAACCAGGTATTTATATATATAAACCTAACCCTTTATTTAACCAGGTATTTATATATATAACCTTAACCCTTTATTTAACCAGGTATTTATATATATAACCCTAACCCTTTATTTAACCAGGTATTTATATATATAACCCTTTATTTAACCAGGTATTTATATATATAACCCTTTATTTAACCAGGTATTTATATATATAACCCTAACCCTTTATTTAACCAGGTATTTATATATATAACCCTTTATTTAACCAGGTATTTATATATATAACCCTAACCCTTTATTTAACCAGGTATTTATATATATAACCCTTTATTTAACCAGGTATTTATATATATAACCCTAACCCTTTATTTAACCAGGTATTTATATATATAACCTTAACCCTTTAATTAACCAGGTATTTAAATATATAACCCTTTATTTAACCAGGTATTTATATATATACCCTAACCCTTTATTTAACCAGGTATTTATATATATAACCCTAACCCTTTATTTAACCAGGTATTTATATATATAACCCTAACCCTTTATTTAACCAGGTATTTATATATATAACCCTAACCATTTATTTAACCAGGTATTTATATATATAACCCTAACCCTTTATTTAACCAGGTATTTATATATATAACCCTTTATTTAACCAGGTATTTATATATATAATCTTAACCCTTTATTTAACCAGGTATTTATATATATAACCCTAACCCTTTATTTAACCAGGTATTTATATATATAACCCTAACCCTTTATTTAACCAGGTATTTATATATATAACCCTAACCCTTTATTTAACCAGGTATTTATATATATAACCCTAACCCTTTATTTAACCAGGTATTTATATATATATAACCCTAACCCTTTATTTAACCAGGTATTTATATATATAACCCTTAATTTAACCAGGTAGTTATATATATATAACCCTAACCCTTTATTTAACCAGGTATTTATATATATATAACCCTAACCCTTTATTTAACCAGGTATTTATATATATAACCCTAACCCTTTATTTAACCAGGTATTTATATATATAACCCTTTATTTAACCAGGTATTTATATATATAACCTTAACCCTTTATTTAACCAGGTATTTATATATATAACCCTTTATTAAAACCAGGTATTTATATATATAACCCTTTATTTAACCAGGTATTTATATATATAACCCTTTATTTAACCAGGTATTTATATATATAAACCTAACCCTTTATTTAACCAGGTATTTATATATATAACCCTTTATTTAACCAGGTATTTATATATATAACCCTTTATTTAACCAGATATTTATATATATAACCCTAAACCTTTATTTAACCAGGTATTTATATATATAACCTTAACCCTTTATTTAACCAGGTATTTACATATATAACCCTTTATTTAACCAGGTATTTATATATATAACCCTAGCCTTTTATTTAACCAGGTATTTATATATATAACCCTTTATTTAACCAGGTATTTATATATATAACCCTAACCCTTTATTTAACCAGGTATTTATATATATAACCCTAACCCTTTATTTAACCAGGTATTTATATATATATAACCCTTTATTTAACCAGGTATTTATATATATAACCTTAACCCTTTATTTAACCAGGTATTTATATATATAACCCTTTATTAAAACCAGGTATTTATATATATAACCCTTTATTTAACCAGGTATTTATATATATATAACCCTAAACCTTTATTTAACCAGGTATTTATATATATAACCCTTTATTTAACCAGGTATTTATATATATAACCCTAACCCTTTATTTAACCAGGTATTTATATATATAACCTTAACCCTTTATTTAACCAGGTATTTATATATATAACCTTAACCCTTTATTTAACCAGGTATTTATATATATAACCCTAACCCTTTATTTAACCAGGTATTTATATATATAACCCTTTATTTAACCAGGTATTTATATATATAACCCTTTATTTAACCAGGTATTTATATATATAACCCTAACCCTTTATTTAACCAGGTATTTATATATATAACCCTTTATTTAACCAGGTATTTATATATATAACCCTTTATTTAACCAGGTATTTATATATATAACCCCTTTATTTAACCAGGTATTTATATATATAAACCTAACCCTTTATTTAACCAGGTATTTATATATATAACCCTAACCCTTTATTTAACCAGGTATTTATATATATAACCCTAACCCTTTATTTAACCAGGTATTTATATATATAACCCTTTATTTAACCAGGTATTTATATATATAACCCTTTATTTAACCAGGTATTTATATATATAACCCTAACCCTTTATTTAACCAGGTATTTATATATATATAACCCTTTATTTAACCAGGTATTTATATATATAACCCTAACCCTTTATTTAACCAGGTATTTATATATATAACCCTTTATTTAACCAGGTATTTATATATATAACCCTAACCCTTTATTTAACCAGGTATTTATATATATAACCTTAACCCTTTAATTAACCAGGTATTTAAATATATAACCCTTTATTTAACCAGGTATTTATATATATAACCCTAACCCTTTATTTAACCAGGTATTTATATATATAACCCTAACCCTTTATTTAACCAGGTATTTATATATATAACCCTAACCCTTTATTTAACCAGGTATTTATATATATAACCCTAACCATTTATTTAACCAGGTATTTATATATATAACCCTAACCCTTTATTTAACCAGGTATTTATATATAACCCTTTTATTTAACCAGGTATTTATATATATAATCTTAACCCTTTATTTAACCAGGTATTTATATATATAACCTAACCCT
>NC_088238.1:62642614-62687614 GCF_036934945.1 Oncorhynchus masou masou | reverse complement strand
AGAGTTCCATAGAATGTTTTACAGTTCTACACAGCTCTTCAGAGTTCCATATAATGTTTTACATTTACATTTACATTTAAGTCATTTAGCAGACGCTCTTATCCAGAGCGACTTACAAATTGCTGAATTCACCTTCTAGTTCTACACAGCTCCTCAGAGTTCCATAGAATGTTTTATAGTTCTACACAGCTCTTCAGAGTTCCATAGAATGTTTTACAGTTCTACACAGCTCTTCAGAGTTCCATAGAATGTTTTACAGTTCTACACAGCTCTTCAGAGTTCCATAGAATGTTTTACAGTTCTACACAGCTCTTCAGAGTTCCATAGAATGTTTTACAGTTCTACACAGCTCTTCAGAGTTCCATGGAATGTTTTACAGTTCTACACATTCCCTCAGAGACAAGACACAATGCAGCTATTGGATCACGCATCTAACTAAACATCTGCATTGTCTTTAAAGGTCAGCTGTATTTTATGGTGGTCGAAATGGATCACAACTCGTGACAAAACAGCCCCAAGTATTACAGTGCGAAGGGACACAAACTCAACATGATATGAACTTGTTTAACTGAGTTGAATTGGTTTATTAACTACATATAACTCTTTAGCTTGAAAATTAGTGCCGTCCATTTGGTATCTTTTCTGGGTTGGGCAGCTGGCTAAGGTCAAATCAAATCAAATCGTATTTGTCACATACACATGGTTAGCAGATGTTAATGCGAGTGTAGCGAAATGTTTGTGGGAACGGGAAGTGAGGAGGCCATCTCTGTCTGCGCCGGAAGATGTGTCAAGAGGGCGGTGTGTTTATGAGACAGAGGACGAAAGATCAAGAACTGATAAAGTCCGTCTCTCATAAAGTCCTTCAGGTTTTGTCTCCGGTTCTAAAATACAGAGGAGACTATTTTCTGAGCACCAACCAATCAGGTCACGTTATCTTCCTTTAGTTCAGCCAATCGTGAACAAGCTATCTGGGTCAGCCTATTCAACCCGTGTGTGTGTGTGTGTGTGTGTGTGTGTGTGTGTGTGTGTGTGTGTGTGTGTGTGTGTGTGTGTGTGTGTGTTCCCATTCTATGTTGAACATGCTCTTGGGTTAGAAACAAGTCCCCCCCCCCCCCCCTTTAGGCCGTTCAAATCCAGGATCAGTTCAGAACTATTTGGAAGAAATGCTGAAACAGACCGAAGATTTGTTTTTAGGGACCACTTCATGAGCATTCCATTCAATCCAACTAAATTGATTAGTCTGGACTTCAATGAATGGACTTTTATTACAAATGATATACATTTCTGTTGATTGAGTGTTTGTGTGGGTGTGCATACAGGCGTGTGTCTCTTGTCTATGCGACTACATGACACCAACTAAACATCAACGTTGTAGTTGTATGGTTTACTATGGTAATCTTAGGGTTTGGAGGGATAATGGGAGAGGTCACAGTTTTGAGTTGTCCTAAAATAGAAGGTGTTTGCCTTGCTGAGCAGAGGGCAGTTGAAATGTTCCACATGGTGTCGAAAAACGCCTCAGCGGCCAGAGAAACTTACACCAAAACACACTGACCACACCCACTGTAGCTGGGCAGAGAACCCTACACCAAAACACACTGACCACACCCACTGTAGCTGGGCAGAGAACCCAACACCAAAACACACTGACCACACCCACTGTAGCTGGGCAGAGAAACCTACACCAAAACACACTGACCACACCCACTGTAGCTGGGAAGAGAACCCAACACCAAAACACACTGACCACACCCACTGTAGCTGGGCAGAGAACCCTACACCAAAACACACTGACCACACCCACTGTAGCTGGGCAGAGAACCCTACACCAAAACACACTGACCACACCCACTGTAGCTGGGAAGAGAACCCTACACCAAAACACACTGACCACACCCACTGTAGCTGGGCAGAGAAACCTACACCAAAACACCCTGACCACACCCACTGTAGCTGGGCAGAGAAACCTACACCAAAACACACTGACCACACCCACTGTAGCTGGGCAGAGAAACCTACACCAAAACACACTGACCACACCCACTGTAGCTGGGAAGAGAACCCAACACCAAAACACACTGACCACACCCACTGTAGCTGGGCAGAGAACCCTACACCAAAACACACTGACCACACCCACTGTAGCTGGGCAGAGAACCCTACACCAAAACACACTGACCACACCCACTGTAGCTGGGAAGAGAACCCTACACCAAAACACACTGACCACACCCACTGTAGCTGGGCAGAGAAACCTACACCAAAACACACTGACCACACCCACTGTAGCTGGGCAGATGCCTAACTCTTCACTCACCCTAAAACCTGCTCTGAATGAGGGAAACTGAAACACACCGACCAGCAGGATAGCTGGACAGATATCTCTTCACTAACCCTGCTCTGAATGAGGGAAAGTGAAACACACCGACCAGCATGATAGCTGGACAGATACCTCTTCACTAACCCTGCTCTGAATCAGGGAGACTGAAACACACCGACCAGCATGATAGCTGGACAGATACCTCTTCACTAACCCTGCTCTGAATGAGGCAAACTGAAACACACTGACCAGCATGATAGCTGGACAGATACCTCTTCACTAACCCTGCTCTGAATGAGGCAAACTGAAACACACTGACCAGCATGATAGCTGGACAGATACCTCTTCACTAACCCTGCTCTGAATGAGGGAAACTGAAACACACCGACCAGCATGATAGACAACGTTTCTCTTTGATAACACTAACCCTGCTCTGCAGGAGAGAAACATGAACCAAATCACAGTGAACTCCCAGACTGTACAGTAGCTGGGAAGATATTAGCTTTACAACCGGCTGTGCCCCCAAAACAACCTGCTGTGCCCCCCGAAACAACCGGCTGTGCCCCCCCCGAAACAACCTGCTGTGCCCCCCGAAACAACCTGCTGTGCCCCCCGAAACAACCTGCTGTGCCCCCCGAAACAACCGGCTGTGCCCCCCCGAAACAACCTGCTGTGCCCCGAAACAACCGGCTGTGCCCCTGAAACAACCTGCTGTGCCCCCCGAAACAACCTGCTGTGCCCCCGAAACAACCGGCTGTGCCCCCTGAAACAACCTGCTGTGCCCCCGAAACAACCTGCTGTGCCCCCGAAACAACCCGCTGTGCCCCTGAAACAACCTGCTGTGCCCCGAAACAACCCTCTGTGCCCCCGAAACAACCCGCTGTGCCCCCCGAAACAACCTGCTGTGCCCCCCGAAACAACCTGCTGTGCCCTCCGAAACAACCTGCTTGCACTCCTGACCTTAGAGAGCCTTTTTATTTCTCTATTTGGTTAGGTCGGGGTGTGATTTGGGTCGGCATTCTAGTTCTATTTCTTTGTTCCCAATCAGAGGCAGCTGTCTATCGTTGTCTCTGATTGGGAATCATACCCCCAGGCAGCCTTTTTCCCACCTAATGTTGTGGGTAATTATTTATTTTCTGTGTGTGTTTGTGTGCGCCACGGTTGCGTCACGGTCGGTTTCTGTTTACCTGTGTTTTTGTTAAAGATGTGGAACTACATACACGCTGCGCCTTGGCTCATCTATGGCAGGGAGTTTGAAGACAGTGAACGTGACAACTCCGAACAACAGTTTTCCCCCCCGAACAACCGGATTGCACTCTGGCATAAATTACTATATGCCCATACCAACAACAACCACTATACCAACCACTACATATACCACTATACCAACCACTAAACCAACCCCTACACCAACCACTACATATACCACTATACCAACCCCTATACCAACAACAACCACTATACCAACCCCTATACCAACAACAACCACTATACCAACCCCTATACCAACAACAACCACTATACCAACCCCTATACCAACAACAACCACTATACCAACCCCTATACCAACAACAACCACTATACCAACCCCTATACCAACAACAACCACTATATACCAACCACTAAACCAACCCCTACACCAACCACTACATATACCACTATACCAACCACTAAACCAACCACTACATATACCCCTATACCAACCACTACATGAACCCCTATACAAACCCCTATATCAACAACTACCAACACCAACCTCTAAAACAAACCCTACACCAACCCCTACATATACTCCTATACCAACCACTAAACCAACCCCTATACCAACCCCTAAACCAACATACAAATCCCTATACCAACCCCTATACCAACAACAACATCAACCCCTATACCAACCCCAATACACACACACCTACATATACCCCTATACCAACCTCTATACAAACCACTACATATACCCCTATACCAACCCCTATACCAACAACTACACCAACCCCTATACCAACCCCTATACCAACCCCCTATACCAACCCCTATACCAACCACTACATATACCCCTATACCAACCTCTATACCAACCACTACATATACCCCTATACCAACCCCTATACCAACCCCTATACCAACCCCTACACCAACCCCTACACCAACCCCTATACCAACAACTACACCAACCCCTATACCAACCCCTATACCAACCCCTATACCAACCCCTACACCAACCCCTATACCAACAACTACACCAACCCCTATACCAACCCCTATACCAACCCCTATACCAACCCCTACACCAACCCCTATACCAACCCCTATACCAACCCCTATACCAACCCCCTATACCAACCCCTATACCAACCCCCTATACCAACCCCTATACCAACCCCTATACCAACCCCTATACCAACCCCTATACCAACCCCCTATACCAACCCCCTATACCAACCCCTATACCAACCCCTATACCAACCCCCTATACCAACCCCCTATACCAACCCCCTATACCAACAACTACACCAACCCCTATACCAACCCCTATACCAACCCCCTATACCAACAACTACACCAACCCCTATACCAACCCCCTATACCAACCCCTATACCAACCCCTATACCAACCCCTATACCAACCCCCTATACCAACCCCCTATACCAACAACTACACCAACCCCTATACCAACCCCTATACCAACCCCCTATACCAACCCCCTATACCAACAACTACACCAACCCCTATACCAACCCCTATACCAACCCCTATACCAACCCCCTATACCAACCCCCTATACCAACAACTACACCAACCCCTATACCAACCCCCTATACCAACAACTACACCAACCCCTATACCAACCCCCTATACCAACAACTACACCAACCCCTATACCAACCCCTATACCAACCCCTATACCAACCCCCTATACCAACAACTACACCAACCCCTATACCAACCCCCTATACCAACCCCTATACCAACCCCCTATACCAACCCCTATACCAACCCCTACACCAACCCCTATACCAACCCCTACACCAACCCCTATACCAACCCCCTATACCAACCCCTATACCAACCCCTATACCAACCCCTATACCAACCCCCTATACCAACCCCTATACCAACCCCTATACCAACCCCCTACACCAACCCCTATACCAACCCCCTACACCAACCCCCTACACCAACCCCTATACCAACCCCCTATACCAACCCCTATACCAACCCCCTACACCAACCCCTATACCAACCCCCTACACCAACCCCTATACCAACCCCCTATACCAACCAAGTTTAGAGCAGAGTCCTGTGTGGTTGTCTGAAAGGTGTCATAGGTCTTCCCACATCATATACACAGTGGGCCATCTAGGCGTCTACACAGACAGTGGTGTGGGACATATACACAGCGGGCCATCTAGGCGTCTTTACACAGACAGTGGTGTGGGACATATACACAGCGGGCCGTCTAGGGGTCTTTACACAGACAGTAGTGTGGGACATATACACAGCGGGCCGTCTAGGGGTCTTTACACAGACAGTAGAGTGGGACATATACACAGTGGGCCATCTAGGCGTCTTTACACAGACAGTGGTGTGGGACATATACACAGTGGGCCATCTAGGCGTCTTTACACAGACAGTGGTGTGGGACAGGAGCTAACGGACCATACGTTTTCATAAGACCTAATTGGACTCCGTGTTAACCCGCCCCAAGAGGCCTATAAGCGGCTCCCATAACATGTCACACAAACAGACAGATTAATTATGAAACACAACCCTGAAAAGTGACGATTGACAGATCAGAGTGTGTGTGTAGAAAGGAGAGGGTTAGAGGGGGGTGAGAAGGAGAGAGAGGCAAGAGACGTGAGAGACATTGGTGACGGGAGAGAGAGGCAGAGAGAGATGGTAGAGAGGCAGAGAGAGATGGTAGAGAGGCAGAGAGAGGCAGAGAGAGGCAGAGAGAGACGGTAGAGAGAGGCAGAGAGAGACGGTAGAGAGAGGCAGAGAGAGACGGTAGAGAGAGGCAGAGAGATGGTAGAGAGAGGCAGAGAGAGAGGCAGAGAGAGATGGTAGAGTGGTAGAGAGAGGCAGAGAAAGATGGTAGAGAGAGGCAGAGAGAGATGGTAGAGAGAGGCAGAGAGAGATGGTAGAGAGAGGCAGAGAGAGGCAGAGAGAGATGGTAGAGAGAGGCAGAGAGAGATGGTAGAGAGAGGCAGAGAGAGATGGTAGAGAGAGGCAGAGAGAGATGGTAGAGAGAGGCAGAGAGAGCTGGTAGAGAGAGATGGTAGAGAGAGGCAGAGAGAGATGGTAGAGAGAGGCAGAGAGAGACGTGAGAGACATTGGTGACGGGGGAGAGAGGCAGAGAGAGGCAGAGAGAGATGGTAGAGAGAGGCAGAGAGAGATGGTAGAGAGAAGCAGAGAGAGATGGTAGAGAGGCAGAGAGAGGCAGAGAGAGACGGTAGAGAGAGGCAGAGAGAGACGGTAGAGAGAGGCAGAGAGAGACGGTAGAGAGAGGCAGAGAGATGGTAGAGAGAGGCAGAGAGAGAGGCAGAGAGAGATGGTAGAGTGGTAGAGAGAGGCAGAGAAAGATGGTAGAGAGAGGCAGAGAGAGGCAGAGAGAGATGGTAGAGAGAGGCAGAGAGAGATGGTAGAGAGAGGCAGAGAGAGATGGTAGAGAGAGGCAGAGAGAGATGGTAGAGAGAGGCAGAGAGAGCTGGTAGAGAGAGATGGTAGAGAGAGGCAGAGAGAGATGGTAGAGAGAGGCAGAGAGAGACGTGAGAGACATTGGTGACGGGGGAGAGAGGCAGAGAGAGGCAGAGAGAGATGGTAGAGAGAGGCAGAGAGAGATGGTAGAGAGAAGCAGAGAGATGGTAGAGAGAGGCAGAGAGGAGAGAGAGATAGAGAGAGAGGTGAGTGTGGTCAACACTCACCCCTACCCTGCTGGGTATCGACAAGTCTGGCCGTCATGTGTTGCCAATCCCTCAGCATGGATTGCAGATAACCCTGTGCCAGTCTGATCTATCATTCCAAAAGGACTTCCAAACCATGCAGTTACTGTCCTGATCACAACTAAATGGGCTTGGAAACTAAATTGGTATTTGAGAAGGTAGCACTAACAGTGACCTTTCTTCTGCAATATTATGTTTACTGTGGGACCCTTTAAACAGAGTTAAAGTGTAGGACCCTTTAAACAGAGTTAAAGTGTAGGACCCTTTAAACAGAGTTAAAGTGTAGGACCCTTTAAACAGAGTTAAAGTGTAGGACCCTTTAAACAGAGTTAAAATGTAGGACCCTTTAAACAGAGTTAAAATGTAGGACCCTTTAAACAGAGTTAGTGTAGGACCCTTTAAACAGAGTTAAAGTGTAGGACCCTTTAAACAGAGTTAAAGTGTAGGACCCTTTAAACAGAGTTAAAGTGTAGGACCCTTTAAACAGAGTTAAAGTGTAGGACCCTTTAAACAGAGTTAAAATGTAGGACCCTTTAAACAGAGTTAAAATGTAGGACCCTTTAAACAGAGTTAGTGTAGGACCCTTTAAACAGAGTTAGTGTAGGACCCTTTAAACAGAGTTAAAGTGTAGGACCCTTTAAACAGAGTTAAAGTGTAGGACCCTTTAAACAGAGTTAAAGTGTAGGACCCTTTAAACAGAGTTAAAGTGTAGGACCCTTTAAACAGAGTTAAAGTGTAGGACCCTTTAAACAGAGTTAAAGTGTAGGACCCTTTAAACAGAGTTAAAGTGTAGGGTTTCAAATCAAATCAAAGTTTATTTGTCACGTACATTACAGTGAGGTGCTGAATACAACTGGTACCTTACAGTGTAGTGCTGAATACAACTGGTACCTTACAGTGTAGTGCTGAATACAGTAGAGGGGCTATATACAGTAGCTATATACAGTAGAGGCTATGTACAGTAGAGAGTCTATATACAGTAGAGGCTATATACAGTAGTGAGGCTGTATACAGTAGAGAGGCTATATACAGTAGAGAGGCTATATACAGTAGAGAGGTTATATGCAGAAGAGAGGCTATATACAGTAGAGAGGTTATATACAGTAGAGAGGCTATATACAGTAGAAAGGCTATATACAGTAGCGAGGCTATATACAGTAGAGGCTATATACAGTAGAGGCTATATACAGTAGAGAGGCTATATACAGTAGAGAGGCTATATACAGTAGAGAGGCTATATACAGTAGAGAGGCTATGTACAGTAGAGAGGCTATATACAGTAGAGAGGCTATATACAGTAGAGAGGCTATATGCAGTAGAGAGGTTATATGCAGTAGAGAGGCTATATACAGTAGAGAGGCTATATACAGTAGAGAGGCTATATACAGTAGTGAGGTTATATACAGTAGAGAGGCTATATACAGTAGCGAGGCTATATACAGTAGAGGGGCTATATACAGTAGCGAGGTTATATACAGTAGAGGCTATATACAGTAGCGAGGCTATATACAGTAGAGAGGCTATATACAGTAGAGAGGTTATATACAGTAGAGAGGCTATATACAGTAGAGAGGCTATATACAGTAGAGAGGCTATATACAGTAGCGAGGCTATATACAGTAGCGAGGCTACATACAGTAGAGAGTCTATAAACAGTAGCGAGGCTACAGTGCCTTGCGAAAGTTTTCGGCCCGCTTGAACTTTGCGACCTTTTGCCACATTTCAGGCTTCAAACATAAAGATATAAAACTGTATTTTTTTGTGAAGAATCAACAACAAGTGGGACACAATCATGTAGTGGAACGACATTTATTGGATATTTCAAACTTTTTTAACAAATCAAAAACTGAAAAATTGGGCGTGCAAAATAATTCAGCATATCTACATACCAGTCAGCTCTATAGGTTACAACTCAGCTCTATAGGTAACAACTCAGCTCTATAGGCTACAACTCAGCTCTATAGGCTACAACTCAGCTCTATAGGCTACAACTCAGCTCTATAGGCTACAACTCAGCTCTATAGGCTACAACTCAGCTCTATAGGTAACAACTCAGCTCTATAGGTAACAACTCAGCTCTATAGGCTACAACTCAGCATGTCTACATACCAGTCAGCTCTATAGGTTACAACTCAGCTCTATAGGCTACAACTCAGCTCTATAGGTTACAACTCAGCTCTATAGGTAACAACTCAGCTCTATAGGTAACAACTCAGCTCTATAGGCAACAACTCAGCTCTATAGGTTACAACTCAGCTCTATAGGCTACAACTCGGCTCTATAGGCTACAACTCAGCTCTATAGGCTACAACTCAGCTCTATAGGTTACAACTCAGCTCTATAGGTAACTACTCAGCTCTATAGGTAACAACTCAGCTCTATAGGTAACAACTCAGCTCTATAGGTTACAACTCAGCTCTATAGGTAACAACTCAGCATGTCTACATACCAGTCAGCTCTATAGGTAACAACTCAGCTCTATAGGCTACAACTCAGCTCTATAGGTTACAACTCAGCTCTATAGGTAACAACTCAGCATGTCTACATACCAGTCAGCTCTATAGGTAACAACTCAGCTCTATAGGTTACAACTCAGCTCTATAGGTTTACAACTCAGCTCTATAGGTTTACAACTCAGCTCTATAGGTTTACAACTCAGCTCTATAGGCTACAACTCAGCTCTATAGGATACAACTCAGCTCTATAGGATACAACTCAGCTCTATAGGATACAACTCAGCTCTATAGGTAACAACTCAGCTCTATAGGCTACAACTCAGCATGTCTACATACCAGTCAGCTCTATAGGTTACAACTCAGCTCTATAGGATACAACTCAGCTCTATAGGTAACAACTCAGCTCTATAGGATACAACTCAGCTCTATAGGCTACAACTCAGCTCTATAGGATACAACTCAGCTCTATAGGCTACAACTCAGCTCTATAGGCTACAACTCAGCTCTATAGGCTACAACTCAGCTCTATAGGATACAACTCAGCTCTATAGGATACAACTCAGCTCTATAGGATACAACTCAGCTCTATAGGCAACAACTCAGCTCTATAGGATACAACTCAGCTCTATAGGATACAACTCAGCTCTATAGGATACAACTCAGCTCTATAGGATACAACTCAGCTCTATAGGTTACAACTCAGCTCTATAGGCTACAACTCAGCTCTATAGGCTACAACTCAGCTCTATAGGCTACAACTCAGCTCTATAGGCTACAACTCAGCTCTATAGGATACAACTCAGTATGTCTACCTACCAGTCAGCTCTATAGGTTACAGTGTTCCCTGATGGTTAATTTATCGTTTAGGTTATGTTTTCGGCACGATTGTTAAGAACTCTGGGACTCCAAGGAGCCGAAGTCGCAACCCGACTCCCATGTCATGTGACGAGGGAACTGTCAATCAAACAGGGAAATGCCACTCACTCAGTCTGTGGTGCATTCCAACATAGAGAGAGCTCAAAGTAGACGTTCTCTAATCACAGGTGCGTGTGTGTGTGTGTGTGTGTGTGTGTGTGTGTGTGTGTGTGTGTGTGTGTGTGTGTGTGTGTGTGTGTGTGTGTGTGTGTGTGTGAATGAGTTCATTGGTATGAGACATAGAGCCTGTGAAAGTCTGACATGGGACAGAGATGACAGCCCAAAATAAAACCCCGACAGGACACCCCCCACCCCACCCCACCCCAGCTGTCCCAGGGTTGTCGAGTGTAAAGCCTCTGTGGCACGGAGTTAGCCTGCCACTCGTCCCCTGGAGAATAGTTTAATCAAAATACTGATTTATATTTGAGAACAATATCTGATAGAGGGATACTATCTAACTCTCTGTGTCCCATTAGAATTACAAAACCGAGGCTGTGTTCCAACACACACAGGGAGTCTGACAACACAGCTAATAGGAAGGGTCTCCAACCTCCTATTATAAAACCCAAAGCAATGTTTCAATTGGCATACTATCATATCATATTACTGCCACTGCTGAGCCCAAATCACTGCTTCATCCTCATGAAATAGTATCTAGGAGTCATTATAAATCACTGCTTCATCCTAATGAAATAGTATCTAGGAGTCATTATAAATCACTGCTTCATCCTCATGAAATAGTATCTAGGAGTCATTATAAATCACTGCTTCATTCTCATGAAATAGTATCTAGGAGTCATTATAAATCACTACTTCATCCTCATGAAATAGTATCTAGGAGTCATTATAAATCTATGTTCGTAGTGTTATATCGTACTGTTTGCTGCCTTATAATTAGCTGTTTGCCTGTTTGGATATTGAAGAACAAACCTAATGAATAAGAAACGACAGGGGCCTAAAATCTAATAGGTCATCTCAGTGTTCTGAACCTTTCATCTGTGATCCTGATTGGCTAATGAACGATCTCTGCTCTATGTGGTCCATCAACAACCAAGCAGGACAACGGGGTCAGGTGGCGTGTGGTGGAGCGCTGTGGCAATTCAAAATGCAACACACACACACACACGCACGCACGCACGCACGCACGCACACAAGTACAGTACTGTAGATGCGGTTTGAACTCGCAACCTTCCGGTTACGAGTCCAACGCTCTAACCTCTAGGCTACCCTGCGACCCGTCCTCTCCCTCAGCCACTCTGGACAGTGCCAGTCAATGCCAGTCAGGCAGACTGAAGACCATAGCTGTGTTCAAGCACTCACACCAACAGCACTATTTGTGTCGGCTGTGTTATGTCTCAATGCCGCACGGTTACCTCAGGCCTTCTCCTTCAGTGAAGGCTCATCGTGATGAATGAATGCTCATATTTACCTGTTTGGACAGGTGTGTTTTCCTCCTACCAGGATACGTGTCAGTAGGTGAACAGCCATAGCATTCTGTCTTCTATCAACCCCCAGGATACGTGTCAGTAGGTGAACAGCCATAGCATTCTGTCTTCTATCGACCCCCAGGATACGTGTCAGTGGGTGAACAGCCATAGCATTCTGTCTTCTATAGACCCCCAGGATACGTGTCAGTAGGAGAACAGCCATAGCATTCTGTCTTCTATCAACCCCCAGGATACGTGTCAGTAGGTGAACAGCCATAGCATTCTGTCTTCTATCAACCCCCAGGATACGTGTCAGTAGGTGAACAGCCATAGCATTCTGTCTTCTATAGACCCCCAGGATACGTGTCAGTAGGTGAACAGCCATAGCATTCTGTCTTCTATAGACCCCCAGGATACGTGTCAGTAGGAGAACAGCCATAGCATTCTGTCTTCTATCAACCCCCAGGATACGTGTCAATAGGTGAACAGCCATAGCATTCTGTCTTCTATAGACCCCCAGGATACGTGTCAATAGGTGAACAGCCATAGCATTCTGTCTTCTATAGACCCCCAGGATACGTGTCAGTAGGTGAACAGCCATAGCATTCTGTCTTCTATAGACCCCCAGGATACGTGTCAGTAGGTGAACAGCCATAGCATTCTGTCTTCTATAGACCCCCAGGATACGTGTCAGTAGGTGAACAGCCATAGCATTCTGTCTTCTATAGACCCCCAGGATACGTGTCAGTAGGTGAACAGCCATAGCATTCTGTCTTCTATCGACCCCCAGGATACGTGTCAGTAGGTGAACAGCCATAGCATTCTGTCTTCTATAGACCCCCAGGATACGTGTCAGTAGGTGAACAGCCATAGCATTCTGTCTTCTATCAACCCCCAGGATACGTGTCAGTAGGTGAACAGCCATAGCATTCTGTCTTCTATAGACCCCCAGGATACGTGTCAGTAGGTGAACAGCCATAGCATTCTGTCTTCTATAGACCCCCAGGATACGTGTCAGTAGGTGAACAGCCATAGCATTCTGTCTTCTATAGACCCCCAGGATACGTGTCAGTAGGTGAACAGCCATAGCATTCTGTCTTCTTTAGACCCCCAGGATACGTGTCAGTAGGTGAACAGCCATAGCATTCTGTCTTCTATCGACCCCCAGGATACGTGTCAGTAGGTGAACAGCCATAGCATTCTGTCTTCTATCGACCCCCAGGATACGTGTCAGTAGGTGAACAGCCATAGCATTCTGTCTTCTATCAACCCCCAGGATACGTGTCAGTAGGTGAACAGCCATAGCATTCTGTCTTCTATCAACCCCCAGGATACGTGTCAGTAGGTGAACAGCCATAGCATTCTGTCTTCTATAGACCCCCAGGATACGTGTCAGTAGGTGAACAGCCATAGCATTCTGTCTTCTATCGACCCCCAGGATACGTGTCAGTAGGTGAACAGCCATAGCATTCTGTCTTCTATCAACCCCCAGGATACGTGTCAGTAGGTGAACAGCCATAGCATTCTGTCTTCTATAGACCCCCAGGATACGTGTCAGTAGGTGAACAGCCATAGCATTCTGTCTTCTATAGACCCCCAGGATACGTGTCAGTAGGAGAACAGCCATAGCATTCTGACTTCTATAGACCCCCAGGATACGTGTCAGTAGGAGAACAGCCATAGCATTCTGTCTTCTATCAACCCCCAGGATACGTGTCAGTAGGTGAACAGCCATAGCATTCTGTCTTCTATCGACCCCAGGATACGTGTCAGTAGGTGAACAGCCATAGCATTCTGTCTTCTATAGACCCCCAGGATACGTGTCAGTAGGTGAACAGCCATAGCATTCTGTCTTCTATAGACCCCCAGGATACGTGTCAGTAGGTGAACAGCCATTTGCATTCTGACTTCTATCAACCCCCAGGATACGTGTCAGTAGGAGAACAGCCATAGCATTCTGTCTTCTATCAACCCCCAGGATACGTGTCAGTATGTGAACAGCCATAGCATTCTGTCTTCTATCAACCCCCAGGATACGTGTCAGTAGGTGAACAGCCATAGCATTCTGTCTTCTATCAACCCCCAGGATACGTGTCAGTAGGAGAACAGCCATAGCATTCTGTCTTCTATAGACCCCCAGGATACGTGTCAGTAGGTGAACAGCCATAGCATTCTGTCTTCTATCGACCCCCAGGATACGTGTCAGTAGGTGAATAGCCATAGCATTCTGTCTTCTATAGACCCCCAGGATACGTGTCAGTAGGAGAACAGCCATAGCATTCTGACTTCTATAGACCCCCAGGATACGTGTCAGTAGGTGAACAGCCATAGCATTCTGTCTTCTATAGACCCCCAGGATACGTGTCAGTAGGTGAACAGCCATAGCATTCTGTCTTCTATCGACCCCCAGGATACGTGTCAGTAGGTGAACAGCCATAGCATTCTGTCTTCTATCGACCCCCAGGATACGTGTCAGTAGGTGAACAGCCATAGCATTCTGTCTTCTATCAACCCCCAGGATACGTGTCAGTAGGTGAACAGACATAGCATTCTGTCTTCTATCAACCCCCAGGATACGTGTCAGTAGGAGAACAGCCATAGCATTCTGTCTTCTATCAACCCCCAGGATACGTGTCAGTAGGAGAACAGCCATAGCATTCTGTCTTCTATAGACCCCCAGGATACGTGTCAGTAGGTGAACAGCCATAGCATTCTGTCTTCTATAGACCCCCAGGATACGTGTCAGTAGGTGAACAGCCATAGCATTCTGTCTTCTATAGACCCCCAGGATACGTGTCAGTAGGAGAACAGCCATAGCATTCTGTCTTCTATAGACCCCCAGGATACGTGTCAGTAGGTGAACAGCCATAGCATTCTGTCTTCTATAGACCCCCAGGATACGTGTCAGTAGGTGAACAGCCATAGCATTCTGTCTTCTATCGACCCCCAGGATACGTGTCAGTAGGTGAACAGCCATAGCATTCTGTCTTCTATCGACCCCCAGGATACGTGTCAGTAGGTGAACAGCCATAGCATTCTGTCTTCTATAGACCCCCAGGATACGTGTCAGTAGGTGAACAGCCATAGCATTCTGTCTTCTATCAACCCCCAGGATACGTGTCAGTAGGAGAACAGCCATAGCATTCTGTCTTCTATCAACCCCCAGGATACGTGTCAGTAGGTGAACAGCCATAGCATTCTGTCTTCTATCAACCCCCAGGATACGTGTCAGTAGGAGAACAGCCATAGCATTCTGTCTTCTATAGACCCCCAGGATACGTGTCAGTAGGAGAACAGCCATAGCATTCTGACTTCTATAGACCCCCAGGATACGTGTCAGTAGGTGAACAGCCATAGCATTCTGACTTCTATAGACCCCCAGGATACGTGTCAGTAGGAGAACAGCCATAGCATTCTGACTTCTATAGACCCCCAGGATACGTGTCAGTAGGAGAACAGCCATAGCATTCTGTCTTCTATCGACCCCCAGGATACGTGTCAGTAGGTGAACAGCCATAGCATTCTGTCTTCTATCGACCCCCAGGATACGTGTCAGTAGGAGAACAGCCATAGCATTCTGTCTTCTATCAACCCCCAGGATAGGTGTCAGTAGGTGAACAGCCATAGCATTCTGTCTTCTATCGACCCCCAGGATACGTGTCAGTAGGAGAACAGCCATAGCATTCTGTCTTCTATAGACCCCCAGGATACGTGTCAGTAGGAGAATTTTACTTTGTCTCACACACATATTTAGGAGATGCCATTGCGGGTGTCGTAAAATGGAACTAGCTT
The DNA here is from genome assembly GCF_036934945.1 of Oncorhynchus masou masou. Taxonomy (NCBI): domain Eukaryota; kingdom Metazoa; phylum Chordata; class Actinopteri; order Salmoniformes; family Salmonidae; genus Oncorhynchus; species Oncorhynchus masou. The sequence goes on along the minus strand of NC_088238.1, from coordinate 62,671,763 downwards.
CAACGGTGCAGTAATATAAAACGATACACAACAACAATACACAACGACACACCAACAATACACAACGATACACAACAACGATACACAACAACGATACACAACAACAATACACAACAACAATACACAACGATACACAACAACAATACACAACGATACACAACAACGATACACAACAACAACAATACACAACAACAATACAACAATACACAACAACACACAACGATACACAACAACAATACACAACAACAAATACACAACACACAACAACAAATACACAACAACGATACACAACAACAATACACAACAACAATACACAACAACAATACACAAAAACAAATACACAACACACAACAACAAATACACAACAACGATACACAAAAACAATACACAACAACGATACACAACAACAATACACAACAACAATACACAACAACAATACACAACAACGATACACAATGATACACAACAACATATACACAACAACAATACAACGATACACAACAACGATACACAACGATACACAACAACAATACAGAACGATACACAACAACAAATACACAACAACAAATACACAACACACAACAACAAATACACAACAACAATACACAACAACAATACACAACGATACACAACAACAATACACGCAAATCTAGAAATAAAATAATAGAGCATAGAAATATAATTGACAGTGAAAAGATGGTGTTCCTCAGATAGAGAAGCAAGGAGCTGAGATTGAAGTGTAAGAAGGCATGTTGTTTTTGTTGTTACAGTGGAAAAGATGTAGATCAAATCAAATGCATTTATAAAGCCCTTCTTACATCAGCTGATATCTCAAAGTGCACGTGTAGATGGGCTTGGGACTGTGTGCCTGCCTTTTCCCTGTGATGGTGGTAGTGGGACTGTGTGCCTGTCTTTTCCCTGTGATGGAGTAGTGGGACTGTGTGCCTGTCGTTTCCCTGTGATGGTGGTAGTGGGACTGTGTGCCTGTCGTTTCCCTGTGATGGAGGGGTAGTGGGACTGTGTGCCTGTCGTTTCCCTGTGATGGAGGGGTAGTGGGACTGTGTGCCTGTCGTTTCCCTGTGTTGGAGTAGTGGGACTGTGTGCCTGTCGTTTCCCTGTGATGGAGGGGTAGTGGGACTCTGTGCCTGTCGTTTCCCTGTGATGGAGGGGTAGTGGGACTGTGTGCCTGTCTTTTCCTGTGATGGAGGGGTAGTGGGACTGTGTGCCTGTCGTTTCCTGTGATGGAGGGGTAGTGGGACTGTGTGCCTGTCGTTTCCCTGTGATGGAGGGGTAGTGGGACTGTGTGCCTGTCGTTTCCCTGTGATGGGGTAGTGGGACTGTGTGCCTGTCGTTTCCCTGTGATGGAGGGGTAGTGGGACTGTGTGCCTGTCGTTTCCCTGTGATGGAGTAGTGGGACTGTGTGCCTGTCGTTTCCCTGTGATGGGGTAGTGGGACAGTGTCCCTGTCGTTTCCCTGTGATGGAGGGGTAGTGGGACTGTGTGCCTGTCGTTTCCCTGTGATGGAGTATTGGGACTGTGTCCCTGTTTTTTCCCTGTGATGGAGTAGTGGGACTGTGTGCCTGTCGTTTCCCTGTGATGGGGTAATGGGACTGTGTGCCTGTCGTTTCCCTGTGATGGAGGGGTAGTGGGACTGTGTGCCTGTCGTTTCCCTGTGATGGTGGTAGTGGGACTGTGTGCCTGTCGTTTCCCTGTGATGGAGGGGTAGTCGGACTGTGTGCCTGTCGTTTCCCTGTGATGGAGTAGTGGGACTGTGTGCCTGTCGTTTCCCTGTGATGGAGGGGTAGTGGGACTGTGTGCCTGTCGTTTCCCTGTGATGGGGTAGTGGGACTGTGTGCCTGTCGTTTCCCTGTGATGGAGGGGTAGTGGGACTCTGTGCCTGTCGTTTCCCTGTGATGGAGGGGTAGTGGGACTGTGTGCCTGTCGTTTCCCTGTGAGGGGGTAGTGGGACTGTGTGCCTGTCGTTTCCCTGTGATGGAGGGGTAGTGGGACTGTGTGCCTGTCGTTTCCCTGTGATGGAGGGGTAGTGGGACTGTGTGCCTGTCGTTTCCCTGTGATGGGGTAGTGGGACTGTGTGCCTGTCGTTACCCTGTGATGGGGTAGAGGGACTGTGTCCCTGTCGTTTCCCTGTGATGGGGTAGTGGGACTGTGTGCCTGTCGTTTCCCTGTGATGGAGTAGTGGGACTGTGTGCCTGTCGTTTCCCTGTGATGGGGTAGTGGGACAGTGTCCCTGTCGTTTCACTGTGATGGAGGGGTAGTGGGACTGTGTGCCTGTCGTTTCCCTGTGATGGAGTATTGGGACTGTGTGCCTGTCGTTTCCCTGTGATGGAGTAGTGGGACTGTGTGCCTGTCGTTTCCCTGTGATGGGGTAGTGGGACAGTGTGCCTGTCGTTTCCCTGTGATGGAGTAGTGGGACTGTGTGCCTGTCGTTTCCCTGTGATGGAGTAGTGGGACTGTGTGCCTGTCGTTTCCCTGTGATGGAGTAGTGGGACTGTGTGCCTGTCGTTTCCCTGTGATGGAGTAGTGGGACTGTGTGCCTGTCGTTTCCCTGTGATGGAGGGGTAGTGGGACTGTGTGCCTGTCGTTTCCCTGTGATGGGGTAGTGGGACTGTGTGCCTGTCGTTTCCCTGTGTTGGAGTAGTGGGACTGTGTGCCTGTCATTTCCCTGTGATGGTGGTAGTGGGACTGTGTGCCTGTCGTTTCCCTGTGATGGAGGGGTAATGGGACTGTGTGCCTGTCGTTTCCTTGTGATCACTTTAGTGGGACTGTGTGCCTGTTGTTTCCCTGTGATGGAGGGGTAGTGGGACTGTGTGCCTGTCGTTTCCCTGCGATGGAGGGGTAGTGGGACTGTGTGCCTGTCGTTTCCCTGTGATGGAGGGGTAGTGGGACTGTGTGCCTGTCGTTTCCCTGTGATGGAGGGGTAGTGGGACTGTGTGCCTGTCGTTTCCCTGTGATGGAGGGGTAGTGGGACTGTGTGCCTGTCGTTTCGCTGTGATGGAGGGGTAGTGGGACTGTGTGCCTGTCGTTTCCCTGTGATGGAGGGGTAGTGGGACTGTGTGCCTGTCGTTTCCCTGTGATGGAGGGGGTAGTGGGACTGTGTGCCTGTCGTTTCCCTGTGATGGAGTAGTGGGACTGTGTGCCTGTCGTTTCCCTGTGATGGAGGGGTAGTGGGACTGTGTGCCTGTCGTTTCCCTGTGATGGGGTAGTGGGACTGTGTGCCTGTCGTTTCCTGTGTTGGAGTAGTGGGACTGTGTGCCTGTCATTTCCCTGTGATGGTGGTAGTGGGACTGTGTGCCTGTCGTTTCCCTGTGATGGAGGGGTAATGGGACTGTGTGCCTGTCGTTTCCTTGTGATCACTTTAGTGGGACTGTGTGCCTGTTGTTTCCCTGTGATGGAGGGGTAGTGGGACTGTGTGCCTGTCGTTTCCCTGCGATGGAGGGGTAGTGGGACTGTGTGCCTGTCGCTTTCCCTGTGATGGAGGGGTAGTGGGACTGTGTGCCTGTCGTTTCCCTGTGATGGAGGGGTAGTGGGACTGTGTGCCTGTCGTTTCCCTGTGATGGAGGGGTAGTGGGACTGTGTGCCTGTCGTTTCCCTGTGATGGAGGGGTAGTGGGACTGTGTGCCTGTCGTTTCCCTGTGATGGAGGGGTAGTGGGACTGTGTGCCTGTCGTTTCCCTGTGATGGAGGGGTAGTGGGACTGTGTGCCTGTCGTTTCCCTGTGATGGAGGGGTAGTGGGACTGTGTGCCTGTCGTTTCCCTGTGAGGGGGTAGTGGGACTGTGTTCCTATCAATCTCCTCCTGCCACATCTCTCCATCCTTCTCCTGCATCCTTCTCTCCATCCTTCTCCTGCATTCTTCTCTCCATCCTTTTCCTGCATCCTTCTCTCCATCCTTCTCCTGCATTCTTCTCTCCATCCTTCTCCTGCATCCTTCTCTCCATCCTTCTCCTGCATTCTTCTCTCCATCCTTCTCTCCATCCTTCTCCTGCATTCTTCTCTCCATCCCTCTCCTCCTGCCTCATCTCTCCATCCCTCTCCTCCTGCCACACCTCTCCATCCCTCTACTCCTGCCTCCATCCTTCTCCTCCTGCCTCCATCCTTCTCCTCCTGCCTCATCTCTCCATCCTTCTCCTCCTGCCTCATCTCTCCATCATATCTCCATCCCTCTCCTCCTGCTTCATCTCTATCCATATCTCCATGTCTGGTGGACTACTCAACAGTGGTGCTGATTTGAACCGGGCCCCTCCTGCATGCATTTAAACAGTGTCAGCCCTATGAGCTCAAGCCTATAACATTAGCTTGAGGAGCTAACACATAATTTATAAATTGGTCAGTTGCTTAACTGTGAATGTGATTCTGTAGGGCTAGAGTTCCCCCATCTGGCGAAAAAACGTTCATGCAATGTTTTTCTATCTACAGCTCTGTTTTCATTTGGTCGGGTCTGTGTGTTGTGGGAGGAGTGAAATAAACTAAAGAGCACATCGGTTTTACTTAGTTTTACCACAGAGAGAACATATGGTAGTGAGAGGAAGCCAAGTTGCCGGGAGTGGGGGTGGGAACGTGATGGATTTTGGCTGACATTTGGCTAATTTTCTAATCGATTAAACATTTAATCTCAATACAGTTCTGTCAACCGAGACGAGAATATGTTACGAACAGAGTGGACTAAGTTTTGTAGACACTGCCTTTTGCCAAAGGTGTAAAAAAAAAAAAAAGTGCGTTGTTTCGGAGTGAAAATGGGAATCGAGTTATTGCACATGCGCAGTTCATAGTGAGCGTTTTGTGCTTGGCTCCGCCCACTATGACTCGTTTGGAAACGACAGGCTGTGGTCTATCTTGGTTTATGTTATATAAAAAAAAACATCTTTGGTCAAGCGTCCGGGAGCCGCCGGAAAAGAGAGAAATTCGGTACACTACGAGATATCTACATAGAAAACAAACGAAAAAATAAATAAGGAAAGGTATGTCACAAAAACATATTTCAGATGACAGGAGATTTTGTTGTTCATATCTTTGATTTTAAAACGGACAACTCCGTCCATCTGGAAGTAGAAACTGTCGGTTTGGCCTTTGCGAAACAGGAAATCCAACATGGCGGGCTGATTGTTTGCGGAAAGTTGAAGCAGCAAAGCCAAGTAACTAGTTAAACCTTCACAGCCTAGTCAACAACCAATGTTGTGGTTTTTCCTGTGAAAATCTGTATGATACATTACATATATTTGGTGAAGGGCCCAATATCTTTGGATGTAGCACGTGCACATGATTGTTTGGCTAGCAATGCTAATCGGCTAACTGTTTGTAAGCCTGTGAAACACTCAACATTACGAACGTGAGTTACTTCATTTGTGTTAGTGAAGTTTTACACATTGGCAGAGTTTTTCTAATTTGTGAATTTGCATGGTTATCGATTCTGAATGTGTTTTGAAAGGCATTTTGCAAGCGTTAACACAAGCTAGTTGGTTAGCAGGTTGTCTCGCCGCCAGCTGATGACTAATGATTTTCAGCCGGTTGAGGACACGGCCATCCGCTCTTTTTTTCCCCCAAGAAGCATATATGGCGTTTTTAAAAGATACACGACTTTTACGTCCAGTTTAAAATATTTTTATATTTATTTTGAATTTGATTCGATTTGTTGTTTTAGATAAAATCTCCAACCAACGTTTTTGCTTGCAGGTGAACATTTACATTGTAGCTGTAGCCTGCTTATTTTTTAATAACAAACGTTTGTTCTGTAAGGGCAAGTTTTAAGAGCCCCAACACTTAGTCTGAACGTTACACCTAGATCTGACCGACATCAATGCTGCGTAAAACATTCTGCAGTCAAACTTCTTTCATTATAAAATTCAAAATGTTTTGTGGATATGTGTGCAGCAGAAATTCAATATTCACCTTTTTCTACTGTTTCTTTAAGTCTACGCTATGGCTAAATCCAACGTATGCACCGCAACTGCCTCTGCAATGCAATGCTGCTGAGTCCCATTGGAAGTGAATGTACCTCTGGTGTGCCATGACACCTTGTGCACGCCTGTTGCTTTAAAACCTCTTAAGGATCCGCCCCTTTAAAAAAAATGTTAGCTGAAATGACATACCTGACGGACTGACAACACCGCTCCCGTTGTGTGTGCAAGCGTTGCAAAATAAATGTAGAAATCTACATTATTCAATTATTGCACTCACGCTGCTTGCCCGCCAACCAGCTTCTGCATTGCTAAGGCTTAGATAGAAGTCAGAGAAGTAAAGCTTATTAAACATCAGTGATACTATCAAGAGCAGTGTGCGGTTTTTGTTTTCCTTCAGACTGATCCAATGAACCATTGCATTTCTGTTCAAATTTTTGTATCAAGTATGCCCAATTGTGCCTAATTGGTTTGTTAATACATCTTCAAGTTTATAACTGTTCACTCTCCTCAAACAATGGCATAGTATTATTTCACTGTAACAGCTACTGTAAATTGGACAGCACGGTTAGATGAACAATAATTTAAGCTTTCTGCCCATATCAGATATGTCTATGTCCTGGGAAATGTTCTTGTTACTTACAACCTCATGCTATTCACAGTAGCCTACGTTAGCTCAACCTCGTGCTAATCACAGTAGCCTACGTTAGCTCAACCTCGTGCTAATCACAGTAGCCTACGTTAGCTCAACCTCGTGCTAATCACAGTAGCCTACGTTAGCTCAACCTCGTGCTAATCACAGTAGCCTACGTTAACTCAACCTCATGCTAATCCCAGTAGCCTACGTTAGCTCAACCTCGTGCTAATCACAGTAGCCTACGTTAACTCAACCTCGTGCTAATCACAGTAGCCTACGTTAGCTCAACCTCGTGCTAATCACGGTAGCCTACGTTAGCTCAACCTCATGCTAATCACAGTAGCCTACGTTAGCTCAACCTCGTGCTAATCACAGTAGCCTACGTTAGCTCAACCTCGTGCTAATCACAGTAGCCTACGTTAGCTCAACCTCGTGCTAATCACAGTAGCCTACGTTAGCTCAACCTCGTGCTAATCACAGTAGCCTACGTTAGCTCAACCTCATGCTAATCACAGTAGCCTACGTTAGCTCAACCTCGTGCTAATCACGGTAGCCTACGTTAGCTCAACAGACGCGCAGAGGGGGAGCCGCCGATCATGTAGAGGTTTTAAAACTGTATGTGTTTCCTCTGCAGAAGTTAATTTAAACGGGAGGCGAACTGCACCGCTGCGACTCGTCTGCTGGACCAGGTTTCAGTCTGTGTTCCATGCATTGAATTTTTAAAATGTTTTAAAAACTTGTATGTTGCATTGCTTACAAGTAGTAAACAACAGATGATTTGTGCTAATGTGTAGCGTTATTCATTTTGTTGTTCTACGGCATAGGGTCGGCTGCGTACGTTCGATATTTCCAACGTAGGGTACCACACAGAAACGCAACTGCCTCTGCAACGCTGTGAGGCGAACGCGACGGTACGTTGGAAACAAATGTAATTCTTCTGGTGATACCAAAAAATGCGATGTCGGTGTGTTCGCCAGCGTACGTCAAATTCAGTGTTCTGTAGTAACTTGTGTTCGCGGTGTATTCTTCTAAAAACCTAAAGGTTAAAATGAACATTTTTTTAATTTAGATTTAGGGTAACCCACACGGCCATGTTTCCATGGTTACGGAAAACAGACAGCTGCCTGAAAACACGTAAATGTGTTGTGATGAAACGGGTTAAATCAGTCTTATTGTATTTGTTAAATTATTTTGATGGGAGATTTATCTTTCTAGAATCGTACCGGCAATTTTGCCAATTCTATTTATTGTTTAGATGGATTATTTGTCTCATTTGGCTCCTAGAGCCTCTAAACAGAACATGTAAGGTCCTTGAACTATAGGGAGCCCCGTTCGTCCAGCATTGGGCTTAATAATAAGAAATACAATGTTTCTCGCTAATGGATGTTGCTTTATTATCAAGATTATAGGCTTCGTTCCACTGCAACATTGTAGAATCATGTATTAACATAGTAAAATGTATTTATATATTGTATTTATATATACTTCGGCTAAATCTGATCCACAACTGTTACTTTAGGTAAATCTGATCCACAACTGTTACTTTAGGTAAATCTGATCCACAACTGTTACTTTAGGTAAATCTGATCCACAACTGTTACTTTAGGTAAATCTGATCCACAACTGTTACTTTAGGTAAATCTGATCCACAACTGTTACTTTAGGTAAATCTGATCCACAACTGTTACTTTAGCTACAGTAGTATTTGATACAAGCCCTGTTTTGAATTTCTGAATCGACTGTTTGTCTTTGTTTATCCTTTCCTTTTTGGTCAATGTCGCTATTTTAGTATATTATATTTTGTTGTACATGATATGAAGTATAAATATCAGTTGTTGTTTAAGTCTAATCTTTGTTAAAAAGCTGTTCACCTTCTTTCAAATTTCACTAAAACTGTGTGTTATGTTTGTATGTTTTTACAATGACCACCTATCCCCCCCTTCCTGTCTGTTCCCTGTTTGCTTGCAGCTTTTTGTTTTCTCCAGTGAAGACACATGAACAATCCTCTGCTCTGTCTAGACCTAACCAACAGAAGCCCAATGTTCTAGAAGTTGTGCTAGAACAGTTTGACCTGGATCGGAACTGATTTTTGAAAGTGCTTGTGTGAAACAAAATGGAAACTGACCAAACTGATCAATCCCAAAAAGCCAGTCTTGTTTTCCAGTTTGATTACTACTGTCTGTAGCCCTGTCACAGGACGAGCCAGAGAGAAGACCAACCAATAATCCTCCTCTCTGTGTCTTTCTCCTCTCCAACTCTTTCAGCTTTGCGTTGCTATTGGAGCGTTGTGCTGCTCCCCTTTCGAGCCCGCTGAGTCTGATTGGAGGGCTGGGAGTTGGAATCCCACCCCCGCAGCGCCTCTTATACCACACCTCCCTGCTACTGGCCCAGCTCAAAGCACAGCTCGCCATCAATCAGCTCGTTGCCGCGGGAAACATCGCCAACGCCGTTACCTGTGCCAACCATCCACTACCCTCCCCTCACCCCCATCCTCCTCTTGCCCTCTTCCTCAACCTCTTGAAAGCGGCATCCACCACCAATAACATGTACCATCCCCTATATAATCCGTTAGGGGGTCGGTACTCTTCACAAGCCCAGAGAACACCAGCTCAGATGGGGCGGTATGGACTCACACAAGCCCAGTCCGGGATGGACCCTCTGTTGGCCTCACGCCTGGGTCTGGGCCCTGTCTCTACTGGTGGTTCCTCTGGTTTTTCCAGCCAGGGGGGCATGATGTCCTCGATGGGGTACAACCTAGGGCAGAGATCAACCGGGATGACCCCGGAGTTGGAGATAGACCACCACATCCGCTGGGCCAGAGAGGACGTGAGACTGCTCAGCCAGATGGTGCAGCAGAAACAGAACCAGCAGACCCAAATGAATCTTCGCCTGAATCGCAACCCCGGGGATGAGCTTTCGTCTAGGGTAGGGATGGGTAGCTACACCTCTGGCCGGTCCTGCAGCGACCAGCAGAGCTCCATGGCCTCTTGGTCTGGCCACCTGGCCCAGTCTGCTTCCTCTAAACTCTTCTCCTCCCCCCTCCCTCAGTCGTCCCCTTCCACCTCCCAGATGTACCAAAGCCAAACCTCTGGGTTTGGTGGTGCGGGAGAGCCGGGACCCACCTCAATGGGTTCTGAGGCGCCCCTGAGTGTCTCCGCCTCGTCTGGCCCCGATCCTCCAGCCCGGTACACACCAGAGTCCGCCAGCAACATCCTGGCGAGTTTTGGCTTGTCCAACGAGGACTTGGAGCTCCTGAGCCACTACCCAGACGATCAGCTGACCCCAGACAACCTGCCCTTCATCCTCAGAGACATCTGCATCCGTAAGGCCAATAGAAACATGGATGTGGATCATCGGCATGACAACAGACCCAGCCCGGGGTCGGACCACTTAGGTGGAGGCCAGAGCAAAGTTATTGATTATGGAAATATTGATGCTTCCAAATACGACAGTTATGACAATAGTTACGGCGGACAAGATCCGCTCCCGAAAGAGTCGATGAAATACTCTGTCAGAGACTCTCCAGGCGGGCACACCGGGACACCGTACGGCAGTGTTGGAAGATCCATGACCTCATTCCTTCCCGAGCAACAGCAGATTTGCAGCGCTTCAGTCCAGAGTTCTATCTCTCTCCCCAAGAATGACAACGACACTCGTATCGGTCTTCCTCCGCCTTCCAGCCTAACCCAAAAGACCTTCAAAACCCACGACTTATCTAAAGCAGCACCCAAACCTATGAACATCCCTGTCCACGGCGGAGACCAAGGACTCGACCGACTCCTCTCATCTCAGAATCGAGGCACTGCTCGAGGCCAGGTTCAGCCTCGGTCCGACCTGGTGGTTCTTAGTGGTGGAGTTGGAGGAGATGCAAGACTCAGGATCGGAGGTATCCCATTGGGGATTCCTCCTCCCACGCCACCCCTCATGTGGCCTCCCTATTCCCCGTCATGAATCCGTCGGTTCCCCCTCCCGGCCACGTTCCGGTGACTTGTCCGCCTCCCCTGGTGGGTCCGCCTCCCCTGGTGGGTCCGCCTCCCCTGGTGGGTCCGCCTCCCCAGATTGGTCCGCCTCCCCTGGTGGGTCCCCCTCCCCAGATTGGTCCGCCTCCCCTGGTGGGTCCACCTCCGTCGATGTTCCAGCAGATCAACATCCCACCCCCAACGTTGATGGTGCCGACGAGGTTGCCGGCCCCGACCACGATGAGCGATTACTCCGCAGCTTCTCCCAGAATCTTTCCTCATACCTGTTCTCTCTGTAACGTAGAATGTGCCCAGCTAAAGGTGAGTTTTCGTCATACTATAACCTGTCTTGACCAGACCTGAGTTGAGATACCATTTCAAATACGTTGAGTTTTTTTTCTCTAGCCCAAGGGGCTGTTCAATTCTGGTCCTCGAAGGCCCGAAACACGACAGTTTAAAAAAACAACAACTTCTACCTGGTATCCCGGGTCTGAATCAGTCCCAGATAATTAAACGGGTGTTTTGGCCCTCCGATGACAGCCCTGCTCCAGCCTGCCTTGATTGCAGTTTCAGGAGTTTAATCGAGCAAATGTATAAAATAAAATATATAAATATATATGCTCTGGAATAGTACGTGTCAAATAGTATGTGAACCCAGGTCTTGAACCCCTCCGTACTGACTTTTTGGTTTTGTGTATCCTTGAACCCCTTTGAATCTCATGTTGTATCTAAAGACTTCTCTTGTTGAATGTGTTTCCATTTTGTTAATTCAAAAACGTAAGTCTAGCTATGATGTGAGTACCACTCGTTGACCCCCCCCCCCCAATGCACGGTGAGTTGAGATGCACTAAAACAGATGGAAATAATGTGAAAATGCTTTTTAGAGTAAAATATTAGCAAATTGCTTGAGTGTACTCGGAATATGTGTAAACATTAAATCCTGGACAGCATTCAACATTATATTGTAATTATTGAATACTGTATGTCATGAGATTTCTTTTTCTTATATATATGTTTTTTCAAACCTCTTGAAATATTGTATTTGTATGTAAAGGCCCTGTTGACTTTCTAAGACATTGAGTTTAATGTGTGACTTTCGATGACCATGATTTGCCCGAGGCAGATGGTGTTTTGAAGATTTTTTGACTCTGTGGAAACAGTTACCCATTGTTCTATCACTAGGCCTTTACCGTGGTCAATGAATGAACGATTTAGATAACTATGCCACGTATCTATCTCTCTATATCTATCTATCTATATCTCTCTCTATCTATCTATTCATATCTCTATATCTATCTCTCTATATCTAGCTCTATATCTCTATCTATCCATATCTCTATATCTATCTATCTATATCTATCTCTCTATATCTATCTATCTCTCTATATCTATCTATCTATATCTCTCTCTATATCTATCTATCCATATCTCTATCTATCTCTATATCTCTATCTATCTATCCATATCTCTATATATAGATATATATCTATCTCTATATCTATCTCTGTCTATCGATATCTATATATATCTCTATCTCAATATATATATCTCTATATCTATCTATATATATATATCTATATATATATATCTCTATCTCTCTATATCTCTATATCTATATCTCTATATCTATCTCTCTATATCTCTATCTATCGATATATGTCTCTCTCTATCTCTATATCTATCTATCTCTCTATCTATCGATATCTATGTCTCTCTCTATATCTCTATATCTATCTATATCCATATCTCTATATCTATCTCTATCTATCCATATCTCTATATCTCTATCTATCGCTCTCTCTCTCTCTCTCTCATTCATATATATATCACTCGAACCCCTGGATATACCATATCCCCTATGTCATTACACGGTGTAAACCAATGACAGTAACTCACCACATACTCCTCTACTAACTTTTCATACAGTGTATTTAGTTACTTTGTTAATAGTTTTTTTTTGCGGGGGGGGAAGATGGCTGCCGAGAGAATCTACAGAGAAGATTCCAGATGCTGCTTTCCCCATCAGACTCCCCCAACAGACTCTTGCCGTACCCACCTAGTGTTGTATTGGTAGAACAGGCAATGTGTGTCACGAGGCTGTGTAACTAGGTTATTTGTGTAGTGTAGCATTTTTTAACTAACTCCTGCTATGTAAAGCAGAGAAATTTGACTTTGTGTTAAAATGCATTTTGCACTAGCTGCAAGGTGGCAAACCAAACTGATATTGAAAGGACTTGTTTGAGGACTTGTTTGCAGCGGTGGAGACTGACTCAGACTGACTGTGGTCTCTGTTTTGACCAACAGAACTGGATTGCGCATCAAAACACCAGCCTCCACATCGACAACTGCCGGCTGCTCAGGAAATTGTGGGTTATGTCTCCTGTCTTTGTTTTTTTTTTTTTAAATATAATGTCTGCCTGGCTCTTTCTAAATATAGTATTTTCCTCAATTCCTCGTGTCCTCTCCCCTCATCTCCTCCTCTTAAGTCCATTGGAGGAGAAAGTCCTAGAGTGGAGGGACTCGATAGCTTCTCCTCCAATACAGCTGAGAAAGGAGGTCGAGGGAAATAGGATGCGAGGGAATCGCAGAAAGGCGAATTGATATCGATGATCCCAACGATCGCCATCACGTTGTACATGTATGCTAATGGCCTTTTTCTTTCTTCCAGGTATCCTGACTGGAACGGGGAAACTGTATCAAGGTGAGGAAGTTCCCTGTACTGGGTTCTAAAGTAGAAGGGGTCCCTCTGAAGGTCATGGCTGACTCAGTTCTTAGCTTACATTTTAAACCAGAATAACTTCTTCAGGCTGTGCTTACTGGCCTAGTTCCCTTCTCTCCTTCCCTCTCTTTCTCCGTCCTCTCCTCTCTCCCTCCTTTTCTCTCTCTCTCCAGCCCTGCTCCCAGTAGAAATGACAACAACCAGAGTTCCTCCAAACGTCGCCAGACCACCTCCCGTTCTCCTTCTCCACGCCTCTCCTCCTCCTACCGCACCACTTCCTCCTCCTCCGCTGCTCGCCGACCTCGATCCAGGGAACGCTCCCGGGAACGTAGACACAGCGCCGGCAGACGGCGTTCCCGGTCTCCTGGTTCGCGTCGGGAGCGTGACCCTCCGGCGTCGGCGTCTTCGCACCGGGAGCGTCGGCGTTCCCGCTCGCCCCAGACAACTTCTTCATCCCGGAGGAGGTGAGATGACAGAAAAGTCAATAGACTGTATTGTAGTGCTTTTTTTTTTTTTTTTTTTTTTTAAATGTATATTTTTTTCAGATGAATGAAAGCTACTCTGGATGTTATTTTTTTTTTTATACTTCGAATAAAATGAATTCAAATAATTTTAAGTTAATTAATTCATCCAGGTCGCGTTCTAGGAGCTATGAGCGGGAGCGTCGGGAGGCGAGGAAGAGCAGCCCTTCAGGAGGAGGGAAGAGCAGACAGCAGAAGTCTAGCAGTGCTGAGAGCCTGGCCAAGAAACTACTGGAGTCATCTGGTAAGAGAGAGAGAGAGAGGGAACTATTATCCTGTTTACAGCCCGGTGAGGAGATGTGACTGACCTCAGCCCAGGGTAAACACTGACCTCAGCCCAGGGTAAACACTGACCTTAGCCCAGGGTAAACACTGACCTTAGCCCAGGGTAAACACTGACCTCAGCCCAGGGTAAACACTGACCTTAGCCCAGGGTAAACACTGACCTCAGCCCAGGGTAAACACTGACCTTAGCCCAGGGTAAACACTGACCTTAGCCCAGGGTAAACACTGACCTCAGCCCAGGGTAAACACTGACCTTAGCCCAGGGTTAACACTGACCTTAGCCCAGGGTAAACACTGACCTCAGCCCAGGGTAAACACTGACCTTAGCCCAGGGTAAACACTGACCTCAGCCCAGGGTAAACACTGACCTTAGCCCAGGGTTAACACTGACCTTAGCCCAGGGTAAACACTGACCTTAGCCCAGGGTAAACACTGACCTTAGCCCAGGGTAAACACTGACCTTAGTCCAGGGTAAACACTGACCTTAGTCCAGGGTAAACACTGACCTTAGTCCAGGGTAAACACTGACCTTAGTCCAGGGTAAACACTGACCTTAGCCCAGGGTAAACACTGACCTTAGCCCAGGGTAAACACTGACCTTAGCCCAGGGTAAACACTGACCTTAGCCCAGGGTAAACACTGACCTTAGCCCAGGGTAAACACTGACCTCAGCCCAGGGTAAACACTGACCTTAGCCCAGGGTAAACACTGACCTTAGCCCAGGGTAAACACTGACCTTAGCCCAGGGTAAACACTGACCTTAGCCCAGGGTAAACACTGACCTTAGCCCAGGGTTAACACTGACCTCAGCCCAGGGTAAACACTGACCTTAGCCCAGGGTTAACACTGACCTCAGCCCAGGGTAAACACTGACCTTAGCCCAGGGTAAACACTGACCTCAGCCCAGGGTTAACACTGACCTTAGCCCAGGGTTAACACTGACCTTAGCCCAGGGTAAACACTGACCTTAGCCCAGGGTAAACACTGACCTTAGCCCAGGGTAAACACTGACCTTAGCCCAGGGTAAACACTGACCTTAGCCCAGGGTAAACACTGACCTTAGCCCAGGGTAAACACTGACCTTAGCCCAGGGTAAACACTGACCTTAGCCCAGGGTAAACACTGACCTTAGCCCAGGGTAAACACTGACCTTAGCCCAGGGTTAACACTGACCTTAGCCCAGGGTAAACACTGACCTCAGCCCAGGGTTAACACTGACCTCAGCCCAGGGTTAACACTGACCTCAGCCCAGGGTTAACACTGACCTTAGCCCAGGGTAAACACTGACCTTAGCCCAGGGTTAACACTGACCTTAGCCCAGGGTTAACACTGACCTTAGCCCAGGGTAAACACTGACCTCAGCCCAGGGTAAACACTGACCTTAGCCCAGGGTTAACACTGACCTTAGCCCAGGGTAAACACTGACCTCAGCCCAGGGTTAACACTGACCTCAACCCAGGGTAAACACTGACCTCAGCCCAGGGTTAACACTGACCTTAGCCCAGGGTAAACACTGACCTTAGCCCAGGGTAAACACTGACCTCAGCCCAGGGTAAACACTGACCTCAGCCCAGGGTTAACACTGACCTTAGCCCAGGGTAAACACTGACCTCAGCCCAGGGTAAACACTGACCTCAGCCCAGGGTTAACACTGACCTCAGCCCAGGGTTAACACTGACCTTAGCCCAGGGTAAACACTGACCTTAGCCCAGGGTAAACACTGACCTCAGCCCAGGGTAAACACTGACCTCAACCCAGGGTAAACACTGACCTCAGCCCAGGGTTAACACTGACCTCAGCCCAGGGTTAACACTGACCTTAGCCCAGGGTAAACACTGACCTCAGCACACTGACCTTAGCCCAGGGTAAACACTGACCTTAGCCCAGGGTAAACACTGACCTTAGCCCAGGGTAAACACTGACCTCAGCCCAGGGTTAACACTGACCTCAGCCCAGGGTAAACACTGACCTCAGCCCAGGGTAAACACTGACCTCAGCCCAGGGTAAACACTGACCTCAGCCCAGGGTAAACACTGACCTCAGCCCAGGGTAAACACTGACCTCAACCCAGGGTAAACACTGACCTCAACCCAGGGTAAACACTGACCTCAACCCAGGGTAAACACTGACCTCAACCCAGGGTAAACACTGACCTCAGCCCAGGGTAAACACTGACCTTAGCCCAGGGTAAACACTGACCTTAGCCCAGGGTAAACACTGACCTTAGCCCAGGGTAAACACTGACCTTAGCCCAGGGTAAACACTGACCTCAGCACACTGACCTTAGCCCAGGGTAAACACTGACCTTAGCCCAGGGTAAACACTGACCTTAGCCCAGGGTAAACACTGACCTTAGCCAAGGGTAAACACTGACCTTAGCCCAGGGTAAACACTGACCTTAGCCCAGGGTAAACACTGACCTCAACCCAGGGTAAACACTGACCTCAGCCCAGGGTTAACACTGACCTTAGCCCAGGGTAAACACTGACCTCAGCACACTGACCTTAGCCCAGGGTAAACACTGACCTTAGCCCAGGGTAAACACTGACCTTAGCCCAGGGTAAACACTGACCTTAGCCCAGGGTAAACACTGACCTTAGCCCAGGGTAAACACTGACCTCAGCACACTGACCTTAGCCCAGGGTAAACACTGACCTTAGCCCAGGGTAAACACTGACCTCAGCACACTGACCTTAGCCCAGGGTAAACACTGACCTTAGCCCAGGGTAAACACTGACCTTAGCCCAGGGTAAACACTGACCTCAGCCCAGGGTAAACACTGACCTCAGCCCAGGGTAAACACTGACCTCAGCCCAGGGTAAACACTGACCTCAGCCCAGGGTAAACACTGACCTCAACCCAGGGTTAACACTGACCTCAGCCCAGGGTAAACAATGACCTCAGCCCAGGGTAAACACTGACCTTAGCCCAGGGTAAACACTGACCTTAGCCCAGGGTAAACACTGACCTTAGCCCAGGGTAAACACTGACCTTAGCCCAGGGTAAACACTGACCTCAGCCCAGGGTAAACACTGACCTCAGCCCAGGGTAAACACTGACCTTAGCCCAGGGTAAACACTGACCTTAGCCCAGGGTAAACACTGACCTTAGCCCAGGGTAAACACTGACCTTAGCCCAGGGTAAACACTGACCTTAGCCCAGGGTTAACACTGACCTCAGCCCAGGGTTAACACTGACCTCAACCCAGGGTAAACACTGACCTCAGCCCAGGGTAAACACTGACCTCAACCCAGGGTAAACACTGACCTCAACCCAGGGTTAACACTGACCTCAGCCCAGGGTAAACACTGACCTCAGCCCAGGGTAAACACTGACCTCAGCCCAGGGTTAACACTGACCTCAACCCAGGGTAAACACTGACCTCAACCCAGGGTAAACACTGACCTCAACCCAGGGTAAACACTGACCTCAACCCAGGGTAAACACTGACCTCAGCCCAGGGTTAACACTGACCTTAGCCCAGGGTAAACACTGACCTCAGCACACTGACCTTAGCCCAGGGTAAACACTGACCTTAGCCCAGGGTAAACACTGACCTTAGCCCAGGGTAAACACTGACCTCAACCCAGGGTAAACACTGACCTCAGCCCAGGGTTAACACTGACCTTAGCCCAGGGTAAACACTGACCTCAACCCAGGGTAAACACTGACCTCAACCCAGGGTAAACACTGACCTCAGCCCAGGGTTAACACTGACCTTAGCCCAGGGTAAACACTGACCTCAGCACACTGACCTTAGCCCAGGGTAAACACTGACCTCAGCACACTGACCTTAGCCCAGGGTAAACACTGACCTTAGCCCAGGGTAAACACTGACCTTAGCCCAGGGTAAACACTGACCTTAGCCCAGGGTAAACACTGACCTCAGCACACTGACCTTAGCCCAGGGTAAACACTGACCTCAGCACACTGACCTTAGCCCAGGGTAAACACTGACCTTAGCCCAGGGTAAACACTGACCTTAGCCCAGGGTAAACACTGACCTCAGCCCAGGGTAAACAATGACCTCAGCCCAGGGTAAACACTGACCTTAGCCCAGGGTAAACACTGACCTCAGCCCAGGGTAAACACTGACCTCAACCCAGGGTTAACACTGACCTCAGCCCAGGGTAAACACTGACCTTAGCCCAGGGTTAACACTGACCTTAGCCCAGGGTTAACACTGACCTTAGCCCAGGGTTAACACTGACCTTAGCCCAGGGTTAACACTGACCTTAGCCCAGGGTTAACACTGACCTTAGCCCAGGGTTAACACTGACCTTAGCCCAGGGTTAACACTGACCTTAGCCCAGGGTTAACACTGACCTTAGCCCAGGGTTAACACTGACCTTAGCCCAGGGTTAACACTGACCTTAGCCCAGGGTAAACACTGACCTCAGCCCAGGGTAAACACTGACCTCAGCCCAGGGTAAACACTGACCTCAGCCCAGGGTAAACACTGACCTCAGCCCAGGGTAAACACTGACCTTAGCCCAGGGTAAACACTGACCTTAGCCCAGGGTAAACACTGACCTTAGCCCAGGGTAAACACTGACCTCAGCCCAGGGTAAACACTGACCTTAGCCCAGGGTAAACACTGACCTCAGCCCAGGGTAAACACTGACCTTAGCCCAGGGTAAACACTGACCTTAGCCCAGGGTAAACACTGACCTTAGCCCAGGGTAAACACTGACCTTAACCCAGGGTAAACACTGACCTTAGCCCAGGGTAAACACTGACCTTAGCCCAGGGTAAACACTGACCTCAACCCAGGGTAAACACTGACCTCAGCCCAGGGTAAACACTGACCTTAGCCCAGGGTAAACACTGACCTTAGCCCAGGGTTAACACTGACCTTAGCCCAGGGTAAACACTGACCTTAGCCCAGGGTAAACACTGACCTTAGCCCAGGGTAAACACTGACCTCAGCACACTGACCTTAGCCCAGGGTTAACACTGACCTTAGCCCAGGGTAAACACTGACCTCAGCACACTGACCTTAGCCCAGGGTTAACACTGACCTCAGCCCAGGGTTAACACTGACCTCAGCCCAGGGTTAAC
Organism: Oncorhynchus masou masou; assembly: GCF_036934945.1. Lineage (NCBI taxonomy): Eukaryota > Metazoa > Chordata > Actinopteri > Salmoniformes > Salmonidae > Oncorhynchus > Oncorhynchus masou. The sequence continues at coordinate 62,652,669 of NC_088238.1, read as the reverse complement.
ACTGACCTCAGCCCAGGGTTAACACTGACCTTAGCCCAGGGTTAACACTGACCTTAGCCCAGGGTTAACACTGACCTTAGCCCAGGGTTAACACTGACCTCAGCCCAGGGTAAACACTGACCTCAGCCCAGGGTTAACACTGACCTCAGCCCAGGGTAAACACTGACCTTAGCCCAGGGTAAACACTGACCTTAGCCCAGGGTTAACACTGACCTCAGCCCAGGGTTAACACTGACCTCAGCACACTGACCTTAGCCCAGGGTAAACACTGACCTTAGCCCAGGGTAAACACTGACCTTAGCCCAGGGTAAACACTGACCTTAGCCCAGGGTAAACACTGACCTTAGCCCAGGGTAAACACTGACCTTAGCCCAGGGTAAACACTGACCTTAGCCCAGGGTAAACACTGACCTTAGCCCAGGGTAAACACTGACCTTAGCCCAGGGTAAACACTGACCTTAGCCCAGGGTAAACACTGACCTCAGCACACTGACCTTAGCCCAGGGTAAACACTTACCTTAGCCCAAGGTAAACACTGACCTTAGCCCAGGGTAAACACTGACCTTAGCCCAGGGTAAACACTGACCTTAGCCCAGGGTAAACACTGACCTCAGCCCAGGGTAAACACTGACCTTAGCCCAGGGTAAACACTGACCTTAGCCCAGGGTAAACACTGACCTCAACCCAGGGACTGTCTTAGCCTGAAGGATAGCCCAGGGTTAATGATGCTGTGTGAAGAGGTGCAGTTGAATCTCAATGGTCTTTCCTTGATTCCTCTCGCCTTCAAAAGTGGGGGGAGGAACTTCAGCTTTTCTCCTCCAATTAGTTTTGAGATGGAAGGTTGGTCGAGAGGATGTGAAGAATCAAGGAAATCACATTGATTCATTCTTCTACACTCTGGTCAAGAGAACCAGTACATTACTAATCTCTCGCACCCTGACCCAATGTCACCTCCTCTCCTTCCAGCTGGCCTCTCTCCTCCTCTCCTTCCAGCCGGCCTCTCTCCCCCTCTCCTTCCGGCCGGCCTCTCTTTGATCCATCCCTTTGTATTCCAGCTGGCCTCTCTCCCCCTCTCCTTCCAGCCGTCCTCTCCCCCTCTCCTTCCAGCTGGCCTCTCTTTGATCCATGCTTTTGTATTCCAGCTGGCCTCTCCCTGACTAAGAACACCAGTCTAGAAGTTCTGATGCAGTCCCTGGCCCCTGCTCTCCTGGCCGAGCTCGCCAAAAAGAAAGGAGCCACTTCTGCCAAGGGAGGTGCCGGCAAGGGAGGCCGCTCCTCCTCCCGGAAGACTGAAACGGGAACGTCCAAGGGTGGCAAGGCAGGCACCGGATCTGGGAGGACATCAAACAAGAAATCCTCATCACCCTCCAAATCATCCTTCAAATCGTCCAGCTCAGCTCCTTCCAAGGTATGCCTTTGTGTGGGTTAAAAAAATAAATAAAATAAGATTTTTTAGGCAAGTCAGTTAAGAACTAGGCAAGTCAGTTAAGAACAAATTCTTATTTTCAATGACGGCCGAGGAACAGTGGGTTAACTGCCTGTTCAGGGGCAGAACAACAGATTGGTACCTTGTCAGCTCGGGGGTTTGAACTCGCAACCTTCCGGTTACTAGTCCAACGCTCTAACCACTAGGCTACCCTGCCGCCCCACATGGGTGAAGACCTTTAGACAGCTGATCCTGATGACGTCATTGTCACTCCCATAGTACTGAATGGTCAACGTTAGCATCGCGGCGGTTCCGTGCCTAAAAATGGCCGAACAACTTTAACCCCATTTTGAACTGCCGATATAAAAAAAAAAAAGGCCTGGCGAGGGTACGGAGTAGTTTTGGTACAGATGATGCTTTGCGGCACAGCTGTCGCTAGTTTTTCCCGTTTTAAAAGTCACTGGAGAGGTCTGACTACTACAGACGACAACGCTGGGTGGTGTTTGACATTTGCCGCAAATTCACATGAGATCAGAACCGGGCTGGACCATCTTGGTAGGGGGGGGGGGCGTCTGTGGCCCACTGGGTCAGCCAAATGCTCATATAGATGATTATGACAACAGACATATCGTGACTTCCACTATTTATCACTAATATTATAATTTGTATATGATTACAGCCTCCAGTCTTCTTGGTTATTGTGCTACAAGCTTGGCACACCTCTATTTGGGGAGTTTCTCCCATTCTTCTCTGCAGATCCTCTCAAGCTCTGTCAGGTTGCCTTGTTTCCTCCAGACATGACGCTTGGCATTCAGGCCAAATAGTTCAATCTTGGTTTTATCAGACCAGAGAATCTTGTTTCTCACGGTCTGAGAGTCCTTTAGGTGCCTTTTGTCATGTGCCTTTTACTGAGGAGTGGCTTCCGTCTGGCCACTCTACCATAAAGGTGGATTGGTGGAGTGCTGCAGAGATGGTTGTCCTTCTGGAAGGTTCTCCCATCTCCACAGAGGAACTCTGGAGCTCTCTGAGTGACCATCGGGTGCTTGGTCACCTCCCTGACCAAGGCCCTTCTCCTCCGATTGCTCAGTTTGTCCGGGCAGCCAGCTCAAGGAAGAGTCCTTCCACCTCATGGCTTGGTTTTTGCTCTGACATGCACTGTCAACTGTGGGACCTGATATAGACAGGTGTGTGCCTTTCCAAATCCTGTCCAATCAATTGAATGTACCACAGGTGGACTCCAATCAAGTTGTAGAAACATATCAAGGATGATCAATGGAAACAGGATGCACCTGAGCTCAATTTCATCTGGCTGTGTATTGTGTGTGTGGGGGGGCATTGTGTGTGTGTGTGTGGGGGGTCGGGGGTGGCTGTATATTGTCTGTGTGTGGGGGGTCATTGTGTGTGTGTGGGGGCTTTGTGTGTGTGTGTGTGTGGGGGGGGGTGGCTGTGTACATTGTGGAATAATGGTGAAGACGTCAGAACTATGAAATAACACATGACGTTTGACTCTTCAGACATTTGATGGGCATCTCTGTCACAGACATGAAGTCTGTTAGCATTTCCCATCATGCATCTCTGTCACAGACATGAAGTCTATTAGCATTTATATTTCAGTTTCATTTAAAAAATAAAATTTAAAAAATAGCAAATTTCGAAAGAGTTTTTGCTATTTCATTATGGGGTATGAATACTTTCCGACTGCACTGTATCAGACCGAATGTAGCCTATACGTGGTCCGTATCATCATCTATGCTATTAGTGATTAGCATGTTCACCTGTAGCCTATACATGGTCCATATCATCAGCTATGCTATTAGCGATTAGCATGTTCTCCTGTAGCCCATACATGGTCCGTATCATCATCTATGCTATTAGTGATTAGCATGTTCACCTGTAGCCTATACATGGTCCGTATCATCAGCTATGCTATTAGCGATTAGCTATACATGGTCCGTATCATCAGCTATGCTATTAGCGATTAGCTATGCTATTAGCGATTAGCATGTTCACCTGTAGCCCATACATGGTCCGTATCATCAGCTATGCTATTAGCGATTAGCATGTTCACCTGTAGCCCATACATGGTCCGTATCATCAGCTATGCTATTAGTGATTAGCATGTTCACCTGTAGCCCATACATGGTCCGTATCATCAGCTATGCTATTAGCGATTAGTTCACCTGTAGCCCAACTGGAGCAGAAAAATGGCAACTTATTAATGTATCTGTGTTTACCCTGTTGGGCTAATCATCAGTCCTGCATCGGTCGGACACACACACAGTCCCCAACTGGTGAGCCCCGCTGGCGGGCGGCATGAATAATAAAAATATCGCCGTATGTTCACAACCCATCGTGAGAATACGCTACGTTGCCAAGTTTTGCTTTCCATGGATAGACATTTTCTGGGGCAGCAGCGTAGCCTGGCGGTGAGAGCGTTGGACTTGTAACCGAAAAGTTGCAAGATCGAATCCCCAAGCTGACGAGGTAAAAATCTGTCGTTCTGCTCCTGAACGGCCTACTGTTCTCCGGTATGCCGTCATTGAAAATAAGAATTTGTTCTTTAACTGACTTGCCAAGTTAAATAAAGATTAAAAAAATAAAATAAAAATATATATATATAATATATTTATTTAAATTGCGTCAGCTAGTCTAACGTAGACCAAACCGGAGAAATGGAAAGAAAGATTACGATAAGGGTGAGTGAAATCCCAATTTGGCTGGCAGGCAGGCCTGTTTTCAATAATTCAGTTAATTGTTACTTTAATTTGCGCGTTCGTTTGTACGCAGGCCATATAAAGTGTAAACCGGTGCAGTGGTAATAGTTTGAGTAGTAAATACTAAGTACACTCTAGACTATTTTCGCAGCCTATATATTCGATTCTGTTCCCTTCCCTCCCTATGGCACTCGTAATTTAAATGGACCTCGGAATATTTCTCTCCCATAGAACAAACACGCAGCGAGCCAAGGTATATAGATCTACTATGGAGTCCGATTAAAAAAAAGTATGTATGTATGTATATATTTCTGCAGCAGAAACACTAATGGTCTGGAAAGGCTCTAAAATGTCCAAGACGACTCCAGCACAAGTATAAAAACACAAACAGCTTCCTCGTTATCTCTTCTCAACCTCACTTCCCTCTCTTCCCTTCCTCGTTATCTCTTCTCAACCTCACTTCCCTCTCCCCCTTCCTCGTTATCTCTTCTCAACCTCACTTCCCTCTCCCCCTTCCTCGTTATCTCTTCACAACCTCACTTCCCTCTCCCCCTTCCTCGTTATCTCTTCTCAACCTCACTTCCCTCTCCCCTTCCTCGTTATCTCTTCTCAACCTCACTTCCCTCTCCCCCTTCCTCGTTATCTCTTCTCAACCTCACTTCCCTCTCCCCCTTCCTCGTTATCTCTTCTCAACCTCACTTCCCTCTCCCCCTTCCTCGTTATCTCTTCACAACCTCACTTCCCTCTCCCCCTTCCTCGTTATCTCTTCTCAACCTCACTTCCCTCTCCCCCTTCCTCGTTATCTCTTCACAACCTCACTTCCCTCTCCCCCTTCCTCGTTATCTCTTCACAACCTCACTTCCCTCTCCCCCTTCCTCGTTATCTCTTCACAACCTCACTTCCCTCTCCCCCTTCCTCGTTATCTCTTCACAACCTCATTCTCCTCTCCCACTTCCTCTCATCTGTCTTTTTGTCTTCAACCCATGTGGAAATAATATAAAATCTCTAACAGGTCAAAACGTTTTTTCCCAGACGAAGCCCGGGGACACCGGCTTTCTTAACACTAAAGAATATCCCCCCCAACACTAAAGAATATCCCCCCCAACACTAAAGAATATCCCCCCCCCCCAACACTAAAGAATATCCCCCCCCCCAACACTAAAGAATATCCCCCCCAACACTAAAGAATATCCCCCCAACACTAAAGAATATCCCCCCCCAACACTGAAGAATATCCCCCCAACACTAAAGAATATCCCCCCAACACTAAAGAATATCCCCCCAACACTAAAGAATATCCCCCCAACACTAAAGAATATCCCCCCAACACTAAAGAATATCCCCCCAACACTAAAGAATATCCCCCCAACACTAAAGAATATCCCCCCAAACACTAAAGAATATCCCCCCCAACACTAAAGAATATCCCCCCAACACTAAAGAATATCCCCCCCAACACTAAAGAATATCCCCCCCCCCAACACTAAAGAATATCCCCCCAACACTAAAGAATATCCCCCAACACTAAAGAATATATCCCCCAACACTAAAGAATATCCCCCCAACACTAAAGAATATCCCCCCAACACTAAAGAATATCCCCCCAACACTAAAGAATATCCCCCCAACACTAAAGAATATCCCCCCAACACTAAAGAATATCCCCCCCAACACTAAAGAATATCCCCCCAAACACTAAAGAATATCCCCCCAACACTAAAGAATATCCCCCCAACACTAAAGAATATCCCCCCAACACTAAAGAATATCCCCCCCCAACACTAAAGAATATCCCCCAACACTAAAGAATATCCCCCAACACTAAAGAATATCCCCCCAACACTAAAGAATATCCCCCCAACACTAAAGAATATCCCCCCAACACTAAAGAATATCCCCCCCAACACTAAAGAATATCCCCCCAACACTAAAGAATATCCCCCCCCAACACTAAAGAATATCCCCACTAACAACACTAAAGAATATCCCCCCAACACTAAAGAATATCCCCCCAACACTAAAGAATATCCCCCCCAACACTAAAGAATATCCCCCCCCAACACTAAAGAATATCCCCCCAACACTAAAGAATATCCCCCCCCCAACACTAAAGAATATCCCCCCAACACTAAAGAATATCCCCCAACACTAAAGAATATCCCCCAACACTAAAGAATATCCCCCCAACACTAAAGAATATCCCCCCAACACTAAAGAATATCCCCCAACACTAAAGAATATCCCCCCAACACTAAAGAATATCCCCCCAACACTAAAGAATATCCCCAACACTAAAGAATATCCCCCCAACACTAAAGAATATCCCCCCAACACTAAAGAATATCCCCCCAACACTAAAGAATATCCCCCCCAACACTAAAGAATATTCCCCCCAACACTAAAGAATATCCCCCCAACACTAAAGAATATCCCCCCAACACTAAAGAATATCCCCCCAACACTAAAGAATATCCCCCAACACTAAAGAATATCCCCCCCCCAACACTAAAGAATATCCCCCCAACACTAAAGAATACCCCCCAACACTAAAGAATATCCCCACTAACAACACTAAAGAATATCCCCCCAACACTAAAGAATATCCCCACTAACAACACTAAAGAATATCCCCCCAACACTAAAGAATATCCCCCCAACACTAAAGAATATCCCCCCCAACACTAAAGAATATCCCCCCCCAACACTAAAGAATACCCCCCCCAACACTAAAGAATATCCCCCCCCCAACACTAAAGAATATCCCCCCAACACTAAAGAATATCCCCCCAACACTAAAGAATATCCCCCCAACACTAAAGAATATCCCCCCCAACACTAAAGAATATCCCCCCAACACTAAAGAATATCCCCCCAACACTAAAGAATACCCCCCCCCAACACTAAAGAATATCCCCACTAACAACACTAAAGAATATCCCCCCAACACTAAAGAATATCCCCCCAACACTAAAGAATATCCCCCCAACACTAAAGAATATCCCCCCAACACTAAAGAATATCCCCCCAACACTAAAGAATATCCCCCCAACACTAAAGAATATCCCCCCAACACTAAAGAATATCCCCCCAACACTAAAGAATATCCCCCCAACACTAAAGAATATCCCCCCCCAACACTAAAGAATATCCCCCCCCCCCCAACACTAAAGAATATCCCCCCCAACACTAAAGAATATTCCCCCCAACACTAAAGAATATCCCCCCCCAACACTAAAGAATATCCCCCAACACTAAAGAATATCCCCCCAACACTAAAGAATATCCCCCAACACTAAAGAATATCCCCCCCCAACACTAAAGAATATCCCCCCAACACTAAAGAATACCCCCCCCCAACACTAAAGAATATCCCCACTAACAACACTAAAGAATATCCCCCCCCAACACTAAAGAATATCCCCACTAACAACACTTGTTAGAGCCGATTTGGACATATTTGCGTAAAAGACTGAACATATGGAGCTCCGTGTATATTTGTGTAAATATATTAAATATTAATGTAAATGATGAATTATTAGGTACGTACCATTATGATTTATATTTACCTGATTTGAGATATATTCATTTGTTGTTAGTGTAACTCAGTTTTTGGCCCCCCCTCTTGCCTATTCATTGTATTGTGGTAAGTGTGTTAGGATAAAGGCAGGAAGTTGGGCCTTCGGGAGTGGGAGTCCTTGCTAGATGCGGGAGCGGTATAGTTTTTTGACCATACAGACATACAGACAGGTCATAATATGTATTTTCCATATCAAGTATTCTCTGCTTTAAGTTGATTGGAGAATAATTTATTTGTTAGATATAAGAAGAATAAACATTTTTGTTGCACCATATCCCTGGATGTCATCGAATGTTTGGCCGTTTGGGAAACCTTGAGTGTGGACTGTATGCGTACCAAACAACCCCGCTTCAGGCTTGGGCAGTGGCTATGGTAAAGATGAAAGGAAGCCACTACAACACTAAAGAATATCCCCACTAACAACACTAAAGAATATCCCCCCCCAACACTAAAGAATATCCCCACTAACAACACTAAAGAATATCCCCACTAACAACACTAAAGAATATCCCCACTAACAACACTAAAGAATATCCCCACTAACAACACTAAAGAATATCCCCACTAACAACACTAAAGAATACCCCCCAACACTAAAGAATATCCCCACTAACAACACTAACGAATATCCCCACTAACAACACCAACGAATATCCCCACTAACAACACTAACGAATATCGCTCTTTTTCTCTCTCTAGACAAAGAAGAAGGGAGCACCAGGGACCTCCGCTCTGTTAAGACTGAAGAATATCCCCACTAACAACACTAACGAATATCCCCACTAACAACACTAACGAATATCGCTCTCTTTCTCTCTCTAGACAAAGAAGAAGGAGCACCAGGACCTCCGCTCTGTTAAGACTGAAGAATATCCCCACTAACAACACTAACGAATATCCCCACTAACAACACTAACGAATATCGCTCTCTTTCTCTCTCTAGACAAAGAAGAAGGGAGCACCAGGGACCTCCGCTCTGTTAAGACTGAAGAATATCCCCACTAACAACACTAACGAATATCCCCACTAACAACACTAACGAATATCGCTCTCTTTCTCTCTCTAGACAAAGAAGAAGGGAGCACCAGGGACCTCCGCTCTGTTAAGACTAAAGAATATCCCCCCCAACACTAAAGAATATCCCCCCTAACAACACTAACGAATATCCCCACTAACAACACTAACGAATATCGCTCTCTTTCTCTCTCTAGACAAAGAAGAAGGGAGCACCAGGGACCTCCGCTCTGTTAAGACTGAAGAATATCCCCCAACACACAGCCCATGATGAGGTGGTGAAGGCCGTGGAACCCTTCGGAAAGATCAACAACGTCATTCAGCTCAAGCCCATACAGCAGGTACTGTATCTTACCAGATATTATGTCCGGAGTACCCCGAACCCCAATCGTTCCTATAGTTCAAGGCCACAAACCAGGTATTCACAAACACCGGTCTTTCCCTTCGTTGATGTTCGCCGTCATGCCGAAAGACACAACTAATCAACCACAAATACATCTCTCTTCCGTCCTCCTCCGCTTCTCTTCATATTGGTTTTGGTGTATTTAAAAAATAAATAACGAATGGTCGAATAAACTAACACTCTTTCTCCTCCCTCCCCCCCCCCCCTCTCGTTCTCCTCCCCTCCCCCTCTCGTTCTCCTCCCTCCCCCCCCTCTCGTTCTCCTCCCGCCATCCCCCCCTCTCTCTTTCTCCTCCCTCCCCCCTCTCTCTCTCGTTCTCCTCCCGCCCATCCCCCTCTCTCGTTCTCCTCCCGCCATCCCCCTCTCTCTCTCTCTCGTTCTCCTCCCGCCATCCCCCTCTCTCGTTCTCCTCCCGCCATCCCCCTCTCTCTCTCTCGTTCTCCTCCCGCCATCCCCCTCTGTCTCTCGTTCTCCCCCGCCATCCCCCTCTCTCTGTCTCTCGTTCTCTCCCGCCATCCCCCTCTCTCTCTCTCGTTCTCCTCCCGCCATCCCCCTCTCTCTCGTTCTCCTCCCGCCATCATCCCCTCTCTCTCTCGTTCTCCTCCCGCCACCACCCCCTCTGTCTCTCGTTCTCCTCCCGCCATCCCCCTCTGTCTCCTCGTTCTCCTCCCGCCATCCCCCTCTCTCTCTCTCTCTCTCTCTCTCGTTCTCCTCCCGCCATCCCTCCCCTCTCTCTCTCTCTCTCGTTCTCCTCCCGCCATCCCCCTCTCTCTCTCTCGCCATCTCCTCCCGCCATCCCCCTCCATCTCTCTCTCTCGTTCTCCTCCCGCCATCCCCCTCTCTCTCTCTCGTCCCGCTCCCCGCCATCCCCTCTTCTCTCTCTCCTCTCTCTCTCTCTCTCTCGCTCTCCTCCCGCCATCC
>NC_088238.1:62585627-62642114 GCF_036934945.1 Oncorhynchus masou masou | reverse complement strand
CACGGGCTTCGTCTGGGGAAAAAACGTTTTGACCTGTTAAGAGATTTTATATTATTTCCACATGGGTTGAAGACAAAAAGACAGATGAGAGGAAGTGGGAGAGGAGAATGAGGTTGAGAAGAGATAACGAGGAAGGGGGAGAGGGAAGTGAGGTTGAGAAGAGATAACGAGGAAGGGGGAGAGGGAAGTGAGGTTGAGAAGAGATAACGAGGAAGGGGGAGAGGGAAGTGAGGTTGAGAAGAGATAACGAGGAAGCTGTTTGTGTTTTTATATTTGTGCTGGAGTCGTCTTGGACATTTTAGAGCCTTTCCAGACCATCAGTGTTTCTGCTGAAGAAATATATACATACATACATACTTTTTTAATCGGACTCCATAGTAGATCTATTTACCTTGGCTCGCTGCGTGTTTGTTCTATGGGAGAGAAATATTCAGAGGTCCATTTAAATTACGAGTGCCATAGGGAGGGAAGGAACAGAATCGAATATATAGGCTGCGAAAATAGTCTAGAGTGTACTTAGTATTTACTACTCAAACTATTACCACTGCACCTGTTTACACTTTATATGGCCTGCGTACAAACGAACGAGCGAATTAAAGTAACAATTAACTGAATTATTGAAAACAGGCCTGCCTGCCAGCCAGCCAAACTGGGGATTTCACTCACCCTTATCGTAATCTTTCTTTCCATTTCTCCGGTTTGGTCTACGTTAGCCTAGCTGGCGCAATTTAAAAAAATATATATATATTTTAATTTTATTTTTTAAAATCTTTATTTAACTTGGCAAGTCAGTTAAAGAACAAATTCTTATTTTCAATGACGGCATACCGGAGAACAGTAGGCCGTTCAGGAGCAGAACGACAGATTTTTACCTCGTCAGCTCGGGGATTCGATCTTGCAACTTTTCGGTTACAAGTCCAACGCTCTCACCGCCAGGCTACGCTGCTGCCCCAGAAAATGTCTATCCATGGAAAGCAAAACTTGGCAACGTAGCGTATTCTCACGATGGGTTGGGAACATATGGTTTTTAAAAAGCGGATTATTATCTTAAAAGGTTAGAGCGATATTTTTATTATTCATGCCGCCCGCCAGTGGGGCTCACCAGTTGGGGACCGTGTGTGTGTGTCCGACCGATGCAGGACTGATGATTAGCCCAACAGGGTAAACACAGATACATTAATAAGTTGCCATTTTGCTGCTCCAGGTGTACTAATCGCTAATAGCATAGCTGATGATACGGACCATGTATAGGTAATCGCTAATAGCATAGCTGATGATACGGACCATGTATGGGCTACAGGTGAACATGCTAATCACTAATAGCATAGATGATGATACGGACCATGTATGGGCTACAGGTGAACATGCTAATCGCTAATAGCATAGCTGATGATACGGACCATGTATGGGCTACAGGTGAACATGCTAATCGCTAATAGCATAGCTGATGATACGGACCATGTATGGGCTACAGGTGAACATGCTAATCGCTAATAGCATAGCTAATCGCTAATAGCATAGCTGATGATAGGGACCATGTATGGGCTACAGGTGAACATGCTAATCGCTAATAGCATAGCTGATGATACGGACCATGTATGGGCTACAGGTGAACATGCTAATCGCTAATAGCATAGCTGATGATACGGACCATGTATGGGCTACAGGTGAACATGCTAATCGCTAATAGCATAGCTGATGATACGGACCATGTATGGGCTACAGGTGAACATGCTAATTGCCCAATAGCATAGCTAATCGCTAATAGCATAGCTGATGATACGGACCATGTATAGCTAATCGCTAATAGCATAGCTGATGATACGGACCATGTATAGGCTACAGGTGAACATGCTAATCACTAATAGCATAGCTGATGATACGGACCATGTATGGGCTACAGGTGAACATGCTAATCGCTAATAGCATAGCTGATGATACGGACCATGTATGGGCTACAGGTGAACATGCTAATCGCTAATAGCATAGCTGATGATACGGACCATGTATGGGCTACAGGTGAACATGCTAATCGCTAATAGCATAGCTAATCGCTAATAGCATAGCTGATGATACGGACCATGTATAGCTAATCGCTAATAGCATAGCTGATGATACGGACCATGTATAGGCTACAGGTGAACATGCTAATCACTAATAGCATAGCTGATGATACGGACCATGTATGGGCTACAGGTGACCATGCTAATCGCTAATAGCATAGATGATGATACGGACCACGTATGGGCTACAGGTGAACATGCTAATCACTAATAGCATAGATGATGATACGGACCACGTATAGGCTACATTCGGTCTGATACAGTGCAGTCGGAAAGTATTCATACCCCATAATGAAATAGCAAAAACTCTCGAAATTTGCTATTTTTTAAATTTTATTTTTTTAAATGAAACTGAAATATGACAGTTCCATAAGTATTCAGACCCTTTACTCTGTACTTTGTTGAAGCACCTTTGACAGCGATTACAGTCTCGAGTCTACAACAATTCAGAGAGGCATGATGGGAAATGCTAACAGACTTCATGTCTGTGATAGAGAGGCATGATGGGAAATGCTAACAGACTTCATGTCTGTAACAGAGATGCATGATGGGAAATGCTAACAGACTTCATGTCTGTGACAGAGAGGCATGATGGGAAATGCTAACAGACTTCATGTCTGTAACAGAGATGCATGATGGGAAATGCTAACAGACTTCATGTCTGTGACAGAGATGCATGATGGGAAATGCTAACAGACTTCATGTCTGTGACAGAGATGCATGATGGGAAATGCTAACAGACTTCATGTCTGTGACAGAGAGGCATGATGGGAAATGCTAACAGACTTCATGTCTGTGACAGAGATGCATGATGGGAAATGCTAACAGACTTCATGTCTGTGACAGAGAGGCATGATGGGAAATGCTAACAGACTTCATGTCTGTGACAGCGATGCATGATGGGAAATGCTAACAGACTTCATGTCTGTGACAGAGATGCATGATGGGAAATGCTAACAGACTTCATGTCTGTGACAGAGATGCATGATGGGAAATGCTAACAGACTTCATGTCTGTGACAGAGAGGCATGATGGGAAATGCTAAGACTTCATGTCTGTGACAGAGATGCATGATGGGAAATGCTAACAGACTTCATGTCTGTGACAGAGAGGCATGATGGGAAATGCTAACAGACTTCATGTCTGTGACAGAGAGGCATGATGGGAAATGCTAACAGACTTCATGTCTGTGACAGAGATGCATGATGGGAAATGCTAACAGACTTCATGTCTGTGACAGAGATGCATGATGGGAAATGCTAACAGACTTCATGTCTGTGACAGAGATGCATGATGCCCATCAAATGTCTGAAGAGTCACACGTCATGTGTTATTTCATAGTTCTGACGTCTTCACCATTATTCCACAATGTACACAGCCACCCCCCCCCACACACACACACACACAATGCCCCCACACACACACAATGACCCCCCACACACAGACAATATACAGCCACCCCGACCCCATACACACACACACAATGCCCCCCACACACACAATACACAGCCACCCCCACACACACACAATGCCCCCCCCCACACACACACAATACACAGCCACCCCCGCCCCCCACACACACACACAATGCCCCCCCCCACACACACACAATACACAGCCACCCCCCACACACACACACACAATGCCCCCCCACACACACAATACACAGCCCCCCCGCCCCACACACACAAACACACAATGCCCCCCCACACACACAATACACAGCCACCCCCCCCACACACACACACACACAATGCCCCCCACACACACAATGCCCCCCACACACACACAATACACAGCCCCCCCTGCTATGAGACTCAGATGAAAATGAGATGAAATTGAGCTCAGGTGCATCCTGTTTCCATTGATCATCCTTGATATGTTTCTACAACTTGATTGGAGTCCACCTGTGGTAAATTCAATTGATTGGCAGGATTTGGAAAGGCACACACCTGTCTATATCAGGTCCCACAGTTGACAGTGCATGTCAGAGCAAAAACCAAGCCATGAGGTGGAAGGACTCTTCCTTGAGCTGGCTGCCCGGACAAACTGAGCAATCGGAGGAGAAGGGCCTTGGTCAGGGAGGTGACCAAGCACCCGATGGTCACTCAGAGAGCTCCAGAGTTCCTCTGTGGAGATGGGAGAACCTTCCAGAAGGACAACCATCTCTGCAGCACTCCACCAATCCACCTTTATGGTAGAGTGGCCAGACGGAAGCCACTCCTCAGTAAAAGGCACATGACAAAAGGCACCTAAAGGACTCTCAGACCGTGAGAAACAAGATTCTCTGGTCTGATAAAACCAAGATTGAACTATTTGGCCTGAATGCCAAGCGTCATGTCTGGAGGAAACAAGGCAACCTGACAGAGCTTGAGAGGATCTGCAGAGAAGAATGGGAGAAACTCCCCAAATAGAGGTGTGCCAAGCTTGTAGCACAATAACCAAGAAGACTGGAGGCTGTAATCATATACAAATTATAATATTAGTGATAAATAGTGGAAGTCACGATATGTCTGTTGTCATAATCATCTATATGAGCATTTGGCTGACCCAGTGGGCCACAGACGCCCCCCCCCCCTACCAAGATGGTCCAGCCCGGTTCTGATCTCATGTGAATTTGCGGCAAATGTCAAACACCACCCAGCGTTGTCGTCTGTAGTAGTCAGACCTCTCCAGTGACTTTTAAAACGGGAAAAACTAGCGACAGCTGTGCCGCAAAGCATCATCTGTACCAAAACTACTCCGTACCCTCGCCAGGCCTTTTTTTTTTTTATATCGGCAGTTCAAAATGGGGTTAAAGTTGTTCGGCCATTTTTAGGCACGGAACCGCCGCCGCCGTTGACCTTTCAGTACTATGGGAGTGACAATGACGTCATCAGGATCAGCTGTCTGAAGGTCTTCACCCATGTGGGGCGGCAGGGTAGCCTAGTGGTTAGAGCGTTGGACTAGTAACCGGAAGGTTGCGAGTTCAAACCCCGAGCTGACAAGGTACCAATCTGTTGTTCTGCCCCTGAACAGGCAGTTAACCCACTGTTCCTCGGCCGTCATTGAAAATAAGAATTTGTTCTTAACTGACTTGCCTAGTTCTTAACTGACTTGCCTAAAAAAATCTTATTTTATTTATTTTTTTAACCCACACAAAGGCATACCTTGGAAGGAGCTGAGCTGGACGATTTGAAGGATGATTTGGAGGGTGATGAGGATTTCTTGTTTGATGTCCTCCCAGATCCGGTGCCTGCCTTGCCACCCTTGGACGTTCCCGTTTCAGTCTTCCGGGAGGAGGAGCGGCCTCCCTTGCCGGCACCTCCCTTGGCAGAAGTGGCTCCTTTCTTTTTGGCGAGCTCGGCCAGGAGAGCAGGGGCCAGGGACTGCATCAGAACTTCTAGACTGGTGTTCTTAGTCAGGGAGAGGCCAGCTGGAATACAAAGGCATGGATCAAAGAGAGGCCAGCTGGAAGGAGAGGAGGTGACATTGGGTCAGGGTGTGAGAGATTAGTAATGTACTGGTTCTCTTGACCAGAGTGTAGAAGAATGAATCAATGTGATTTCCTTGATTCTTCACATCCTCTCGACCAACCTTCCATCTCAAAACTAATTGGAGGAGAAAAGCTGAAGTTCCTCCCCCCACTTTTGAAGGCGAGAGGAATCAAGGAAAGACCATTGAGATTCAACTGCACCTCTTCACACAGCATCATTAACCCTGGGCTATCCTTCAGGCTAAGACAGTCCCTGGGTTGAGGTCAGTGTTTACCCTGGGCTAAGGTCAGTGTTTACCCTGGGCTAAGGTCAGTGTTTACCCTGGGCTGAGGTCAGTGTTTACCCTGGGCTGAGGTCAGTGTTTACCCTGGGCTGAGGTCAGTGTTTACCCTGGGCTAAGGTCAGTGTTTACCCTGGTCTAAGCTCAGTGTTTACCCTGGGCTAAGGTCAGTGTTTACCCTGGGCTAAGGTCAGTGTGCTGAGGTCAGTGTTTACCCTGGGCTAAGGTCAGTGTTTACCCTGGGCTAAGGTCAGTGTTTACCCTGGGCTAAGGTCAGTGTTTACCCTGGGCTAAGGTCAGTGTTTACCCTGGGCTAAGGTCAGTGTTTACCCTGGGCTAAGGTCAGTGTTTACCCTGGGCTAAGGTCAGTGTTTACCCTGGGCTAAGGTCAGTGTTTACCCTGGGCTAAGGTCAGTGTTTACCCTGGGCTAAGGTCAGTGTGCTGAGGTCAGTGTTAACCCTGGGCTAAGGTCAGTGTGCTGAGGTCAGTGTTTACCCTGGGCTAAGGTCAGTGTTAACCCTGGGTTAAGGTCAGTGTTTACCCTGGGCTAAGGTCAGTGTTTACCCTGGGCTGAGGTCAGTGTTAACCCTGGGCTGAGGTCAGTGTTAACCCTGGGCTGAGGTCAGTGTTAACCCTGTGTTGAGGTCAGTTTTAACCCTGGGCTGAGGTCAGTGTTAACCCTGGGCTGAGGTCAGTGTTTACCCTGGGCTGAGGTCAGTGTTTACCCTGGGCTGAGGTCAGTGTTTACCCTGGGCTGAGGTCAGTGTTTACCCTGGGCTGAGGTCAGTGTTTACCCTGGGCTGAGGTCAGTGTTTACCCTGGGCTGAGGTCAGTGTTTACCCTGGGCTGAGGTCAGTGTTTACCCTGGGCTAAGGTCAGTGTTAACCCTGGGCTGAGGTCAGTGTTTACCCTGGGCTGAGGTCAGTGTTTACCCTGGGCTGAGGTCAGTGTTTACCCTGGGCTGAGGTCAGTGTTTACCCTGGGCTGAGGTCAGTGTTTACCCTGGGCTGAGGTCAGTGTTTACCCTGGGCTGAGGTCAGTGTTTACCCTGGGCTGAGGTCAGTGTTTACCCTGGGCTAAGGTCAGTGTTAACCCTGGGCTAAGGTCAGTGTTAACCCTGGGCTGAGGTCAGTGTTTACCCTGGGCTGAAGTCAGTGTTTACCCTGGGCTAAGGTCAGTGTGCTGAGGTCAGTGTTTACCCTGGGCTGAGGTCAGTGTTAACCCTGGGCTAAGGTCAGTGTGCTGAGGTCAGTGTTAACCCTGGGTTAAGGTCAGTGTTTACCCTGGGCTAAGGTCAGTGTTTACCCTGGGCTAAGGTCAGTGTTTACCCTGGGCTAAGGTCAGTGTTTACCCTGGGCTAAGGTCAGTGTTTACCCTGGGCTAAGGTCAGTGTTTACCCTGGGCTAAGGTCAGTGTTTACCCTGGGCTAAGGTCAGTGTTTACCCTGGGCTAAGCTCAGTGTTTACCCTGGGCTAAGGTCAGTGTTAACCCTGGGCTAAGGTCAGTGTTAACCCTGGGCTAAGGTCAGTGTTAACCCTGGGCTAAGGTCAGTGTTTACCCTGGGCTAAGGTCAGTGTTTACCCTGGGCTAAGGTCAGTGTGCTGAGGTCAGTGTTAACCCTGGGCTGAGGTCAGTGTTAACCCTGGGTTGAGGTCAGTGTTAACCCTGGGCTGAGGTCAGTGTTAACCCTGGGCTAAGGTCAGTGTTAACCCTGGGCTAAGGTCAGTGTTTACCCTGGGCTGAGGTCAGTGTTTACCCTGGGCTGAGGTCAGTGTTTACCCTGGGCTAAGGTCAGTGTTTACCCTGGGCTAAGGTCAGTGTTTACCCTGGGCTAAGGTCAGTGTTTACCCTGGGCTAAGGTCAGTGTTTACCCTGGGCTGAGGTCAGTGTTTACCCTGGGCTGAGGTCAGTGTTTACCCTGGGCTAAGGTCAGTGTTTACCCTGGGCTAAGGTCAGTGTTAACCCTGGGCTGAGGTCAGTGTGCTGAGGTCAGTGTTTACCCTGGGCTGAGGTCAGTGTTAACCCTGGGCTGAGGTCAGTGTGCTGAGGTCAGTGTTTACCCTGGGCTGAGGTCAGTGTTTACCCTGGGCTAAGGTCAGTGTGCTGAGGTCAGTGTTTACCCTGGGCTGAGGTCAGTGTTAACCCTGGGCTAAGGTCAGTGTGCTGAGGTCAGTGTTTACCCTGGGCTGAGGTCAGTGTTTACCCTGGGCTAAGGTCAGTGTGCTGAGGTCAGTGTTTACCCTGGGCTGAGGTCAGTGTTAACCCTGGGCTAAGGTCAGTGTTAACCCTGGGCTAAGGTCAGTGTTTACCCTGGGCTAAGGTCAGTGTTAACCCTGGGCTAAGGTCAGTGTTTACCCTGGGCTGAGGTCAGTGTTTACCCTGGGCTGAGGTCAGTGTTTACCCTGGGCTAAGGTCAGTGTTTACCCTGGGCTAAGGTCAGTGTTTACCCTGGGCTAAGGTCAGTGTTTACCCTGGGCTAAGGTCAGTGTTTACCCTGGGCTAAGGTCAGTGTTTACCCTGGGCTAAGGTCAGTGTTTACCCTGGGCTAAGGTCAGTGTGCTGAGGTCAGTGTTTACCCTGGGCTAAGGTCAGTGTTAACCCTGGGCTGAGGTCAGTGTTTACCCTGGGCTAAGGTCAGTGTTTACCCTGGGCTAAGGTCAGTGTTTACCCTGGGCTAAGGTCAGTGTTAACCCTGGGCTGAGGTCAGTGTTAACCCTGGGTTGAGGTCAGTGTTTACCCTGGGCTGAGGTCAGTGTTTACCCTGGGCTGAGGTCAGTGTTTACCCTGGGCTGAGGTCAGTGTTTACCCTGGGCTGAGGTCAGTGTTTACCCTGGGCTAAGGTCAGTGTGCTGAGGTCAGTGTTAACCCTGGGCTGAGGTCAGTGTTTACCCTGGGCTAAGGTCAGTGTTTACCCTGGGCTAAGGTCAGTGTTTACCCTGGGCTAAGGTCAGTGTTTACCCTGGGCTAAGGTCAGTGTTTACCCTGGGCTAAGGTCAGTGTTTACCCTGGGCTAAGGTCAGTGTTTACCCTGGGCTAAGGTCAGTGTTTACCCTGGGCTAAGGTCAGTGTTTACCCTGGGCTAAGGTCAGTGTTTACCCTGGGCTAAGGTCAGTGTTAACCCTGGGCTAAGGTCAGTGTTAACCCTGGGCTAAGGTCAGTGTTAACCCTGGGCTAAGGTCAGTGTTAACCCTGGGCTAAGGTCAGTGTTTACCCTGGGCTAAGGTCAGTGTTTACCCTGGGCTAAGGTCAGTGTTTACCCTGGGCTAAGGTCAGTGTGCTGAGGTCAGTGTTAACCCTGGGCTAAGGTCAGTGTTAACCCTGGGCTAAGGTCAGTGTTAACCCTGGGCTAAGGTCAGTGTTTACCCTGGGCTAAGGTCAGTGTTTACCCTGGGCTAAGGTCAGTGTGCTGAGGTCAGTGTTAACCCTGGGCTGAGGTCAGTGTTAACCCTGGGTTGAGGTCAGTGTTAACCCTGGGCTAAGGTCAGTGTTAACCCTGGGCTAAGGTCAGTGTTTACCCTGGGCTGAGGTCAGTGTTTACCCTGGGCTGAGGTCAGTGTTTACCCTGGGCTGAGGTCAGTGTTTACCCTGGGCTGAGGTCAGTGTTTACCCTGGGCTAAGGTCAGTGTTAACCCTGGGCTAAGGTCAGTGTTTACCCTGGGCTGAGGTCAGTGTTTACCCTGGGCTGAGGTCAGTGTTTACCCTGGGCTGAGGTCAGTGTTTACCCTGGGCTGAGGTCAGTGTTTACCCTGGGCTGAGGTCAGTGTTAACCCTGGGCTAAGGTCAGTGTTTACCCTGGGCTGAGGTCAGTGTTAACCCTGGGCTGAGGTCAGTGTTAACCCTGGGCTGAGGTCAGTGTTTACCCTGGGCTGAGGTCAGTGTTTACCCTGGGCTGAGGTCAGTGTTTACCCTGGGCTGAGGTCAGTGTTTACCCTGGGCTGAGGTCAGTGTTTACCCTGGGCTGAGGTCAGTGTTTACCCTGGGCTGAGGTCAGTGTTTACCCTGGGCTGAGGTCAGTGTTTACCCTGGGCTGAGGTCAGTGTTTACCCTGGGCTGAGGTCAGTGTTTACCCTGGGCTAAGGTCAGTGTGCTGAGGTCAGTGTTTACCCTGGGCTGAGGTCAGTGTTTACCCTGGGCTAAGGTCAGTGTTTACCCTGGGCTAAGGTCAGTGTGCTGAGGTCAGTGTTAACCCTGGGCTGAGGTCAGTGTTAACCCTGGGTTGAGGTCAGTGTTAACCCTGGGCTGAGGTCAGTGTTAACCCTGGGCTAAGGTCAGTGTTAACCCTGGGCTGAGGTCAGTGTTTACCCTGGGCTGAGGTCAGTGTTTACCCTGGGCTAAGGTCAGTGTTTACCCTGGGCTAAGGTCAGTGTGCTGAGGTCAGTGTTTACCCTGGGCTGAGGTCAGTGTTAACCCTGGGCTGAGGTCAGTGTGCTGAGGTCAGTGTTTACCCTGGGCTGAGGTCAGTGTTTACCCTGGGCTAAGATCAGGGTGCTGAGGTCAGTGTTTACCCTGGGCTGAGGTCAGTGTTTACCCTGGGCTGAGGTCAGTGTTTACCCTGGGCTGAGGTCAGTGTTTACCCTGGGCTGAGGTCAGTGTTTACCCTGGGCTGAGGTCAGTGTTTACCCTGGGCTGAGGTCAGTGTTTACCCTGGGCTAAGGTCAGTGTTTACCCTGGGCTAAGGTCAGTGTGCTGAGGTCAGTGTTTACCCTGGGCTGAGGTCAGTGTTAACCCTGGGCTGAGGTCAGTGTGCTGAGGTCAGTGTTTACCCTGGGCTGAGGTCAGTGTTTACCCTGGGCTAAGATCAGTGTGCTGAGGTCAGTGTTTACCCTGGGCTGAGGTCAGTGTTAACCCTGGGCTAAGGTCAGTGTGCTGAGGTCAGTGTTTACCCTGGGCTGAGGTCAGTGTTTACCCTGGGCTAAGGTCAGTGTGCTGAGGTCAGTGTTTACCCTGGGCTGAGGTCAGTGTTTACCCTGGGCTGAGGTCAGTGTTTACCCTGGGTTGAGGTCAGTGTTTACCCTGGGCTGAGGTCAGTGTTTACCCTGGGCTGAGGTCAGTGTTTACCCTGGGCTGAGGTCAGTGTTTACCCTGGGCTAAGGTCAGTGTGCTGAGGTCAGTGTTTACCCTGGGCTGAGGTCAGTGTTTACCCTGGGCTAAGGTCAGTGTGCTGAGGTCAGTGTTTACCCTGGGCTGAGGTCAGTGTTTACCCTGGGCTGAGGTCAGTGTTTACCCTGGGTTGAGGTCAGTGTTTACCCTGGGCTGAGGTCAGTGTTTACCCTGGGCTGAGGTCAGTGTTTACCCTGGGCTGAGGTCAGTGTTTACCCTGGGCTAAGGTCAGTGTGCTGAGGTCAGTGTTTACCCTGGGCTAAGGTCAGTGTTTACCCTGGGCTAAGGTCAGTGTTTACCCTGGGCTAAGGTCAGTGTTTACCCTGGGCTAAGGTCAGTGTTTACCCTGGGCTAAGGTCAGTGTTTACCCTGGGCTAAGGTCAGTGTTTACCCTGGGCTAAGGTCAGTGTTTACCCTGGGCTAAGGTCAGTGTTTACCCTGGGCTAAGGTCAGTGTTTACCCTGGGCTAAGGTCAGTGTTTACCCTGGGCTAAGGTCAGTGTTTACCCTGGGCTAAGGTCAGTGTTTACCCTGGGCTAAGGTCAGTGTTAACCCTGGGCTAAGGTCAGTGTTTACCCTGGGCTAAGGTCAGTGTTTACCCTGGGCTAAGGTCAGTGTTTACCCTGGGCTAAGGTCAGTGTGCTGAGGTCAGTGTTAACCCTGGGCTGAGGTCAGTGTTAACCCTGGGCTGAGGTCAGTGTTAACCCTGGGTTGAGGTCAGTGTTAACCCTGGGCTGAGGTCAGTGTTTACCCTGGGCTGAGGTCAGTGTTTACCCTGGGCTGAGGTCAGTGTTTACCCTGGGCTGAGGTCAGTGTTTACCCTGGGCTAAGGTCAGTGTTAACCCTGGGCTAAGGTCAGTGTTTACCCTGGGCTGAGGTCAGTGTTTACCCTGGGCTGAGGTCAGTGTTTACCCTGGGCTAAGGTCAGTGTTTACCCTGGGCTAAGGTCAGTGTGCTGAGGTCAGTGTTTACCCTGGGCTGAGGTCAGTGTTAACCCTGGGCTGAGGTCAGTGTTTACCCTGGGCTGAGGTCAGTGTTTACCCTGGGCTAAGGTCAGTGTTTACCCTGGGCTAAGGTCAGTGTTTACCCTGGGCTAAGGTCAGTGTTAACCCTGGGTTGAGGTCAGTGTTTACCCTGGGCTGAGGTCAGTGTTTACCCTGGGCTGAGGTCAGTGTTTACCCTGGGCTGAGGTCAGTGTTTACCCTGGGCTGAGGTCAGTGTTTACCCTGGGCTGAGGTCAGTGTTTACCCTGGGCTGAGGTCAGTGTTTACCCTGGGCTGAGGTCAGTGTTTACCCTGGGCTGAGGTCAGTGTTTACCCTGGGCTGAGGTCAGTGTTTACCCTGGGCTGAGGTCAGTGTTTACCCTGGGCTAAGGTCAGTGTTTACCCTGGGCTAAGGTCAGTGTGCTGAGGTCAGTGTTTACCCTGGGCTAAGGTCAGTGTTTACCCTGGGCTAAGGTCAGTGTTTACCCTGGGCTAAGGTCAGTGTTTACCCTGGGCTAAGGTCAGTGTTTACCCTGGGCTAAGGTCAGTGTTTACCCTGGGCTAAGGTCAGTGTTTACCCTGGGCTAAGGTCAGTGTTTACCCTGGGCTAAGGTCAGTGTTTACCCTGGGCTAAGGTCAGTGTTAACCCTGGGCTAAGGTCAGTGTTAACCCTGGGCTAAGGTCAGTGTTAACCCTGGGCTAAGGTCAGTGTTTACCCTGGGCTAAGGTCAGTGTGCTGAGGTCAGTGTTAACCCTGGGCTGAGG
The DNA here is from genome assembly GCF_036934945.1 of Oncorhynchus masou masou. Taxonomy (NCBI): domain Eukaryota; kingdom Metazoa; phylum Chordata; class Actinopteri; order Salmoniformes; family Salmonidae; genus Oncorhynchus; species Oncorhynchus masou. Next base: position 62,629,447 of record NC_088238.1, on the reverse strand, counting down.
TCAGTGTTAACCCTGGGCTAAGGTCAGTGTTTACCCTGGGCTGAGGTCAGTGTTTACCCTGGGCTGAGGTCAGTGTTTACCCTGGGCTGAGGTCAGTGTTTACCCTGGGCTGAGGTCAGTGTTTACCCTGGGCTGAGGTCAGTGTTTACCCTGGGCTGAGGTCAGTGTTTACCCTGGGCTGAGGTCAGTGTTTACCCTGGGCTAAGGTCAGTGTGCTGAGGTCAGTGTTTACCCTGGGCTAAGATCAGTGTGCTGAGGTCAGTGTTTACCCTGGGCTGAGGTCAGTGTTAACCCTGGGCTAAGGTCAGTGTGCTGAGGTCAGTGTTTACCCTGGGCTGAGGTCAGTGTTTACCCTGGGCTAAGGTCAGTGTGCTGAGGTCAGTGTTTACCCTGGGCTGAGGTCAGTGTTAACCCTGGGCTAAGGTCAGTGTTAACCCTGGGCTAAGGTCAGTGTTAACCCTGGGCTAAGGTCAGTGTGCTGAGGTCAGTGTTTACCCTGGGCTGAGGTCAGTGTTTACCCTGGGCTAAGGTCAGTGTTTACCCTGGGCTGAGGTCAGTGTTTACCCTGGGCTGAGGTCAGTGTTTACCCTGGGTTGAGGTCAGTGTTTACCCTGGACTAAGGTCAGTGTTTACCCTGGACTAAGGTCAGTGTTTACCCTGGGCTAAGGTCAGTGTTTACCCTGGGCTAAGGTCAGTGTTTACCCTGGGCTGAGGTCAGTGTTAACCCTGGGCTGAGGTCAGTGTTTACCCTGGGCTGAGGTCAGTGTTTACCCTGGGCTGAGGTCAGTGTTTACCCTGGGCTGAGGTCAGTGTTAACCCTGGGCTGAGGTCAGTGTTTACCCTGGGCTGAGGTCAGTGTTTACCCTGGGCTGAGGTCAGTGTTTACCCTGGGCTGAGGTCAGTGTTTACCCTGGGCTAAGGTCAGTGTTTACCCTGGGCTGAGGTCAGTGTTTACCCTGGGCTGAGGTCAGTGTTTACCCTGGGCTGAGGTCAGTGTTTACCCTGGGCTGAGGTCAGTGTTTACCCTGGGCTGAGGTCAGTGTTTACCCTGGGCTGAGGTCAGTGTTTACCCTGGGCTAAGGTCAGTGTTTACCCTGGGCTAAGGTCAGTGTTTACCCTGGGCTAAGGTCAGTGTTTACCCTGGGCTAAGGTCAGTGTTTACCCTGGGCTAAGGTCAGTGTTTACCCTGGGCTAAGGTCAGTGTTTACCCTGGGCTGAGGTCAGTGTTTACCCTGGGCTGAGGTCAGTGTTTACCCTGGGCTAAGGTCAGTGTTTACCCTGGGCTAAGGTCAGTGTTTACCCTGGGCTGAGGTCAGTGTTTACCCTGGGCTGAGGTCAGTGTTTACCCTGGGCTAAGGTCAGTGTTTACCCTGGGCTAAGGTCAGTGTTTACCCTGGGCTAAGGTCAGTGTTAACCCTGGGCTAAGGTCAGTCACATCTCCTCACCGGGCTGTAAACAGGATAATAGTTCCCTCTCTCTCTTACCAGATGACTCCAGTAGTTTCTTGGCCAGGCTCTCAGCACTGCTAGACTTCTGCTGTCTGCTCTTCCCTCCTCCTGAAGGGCTGCTCTTCCTCGCTTCCCGACGCTCCCGCTCATAGCTCCTAGAACGCGACCTGGATGAATTAATTAACTTAAAATTATTTGAATTCATTTTATTCAAGTATAAAAAAAAAATAACATCCAGAGTAGCTTTCATTCATCTGAAAAAAATATACATTTAAAAAAAAAAAAAAAAAAAAAAAAGCACTACAATACAGTCTATTGACTTTTCTGTCATCTCACCTCCTCCGGGATGAAGAAGTTGTCTGGGGGCGGCGGGAACGCCGACGCTCCCGGTGCGAAGACGCCGACGCCGGAGGGTCACGCTCCCGACGCGAACCAGGAGACCGGGAACGCCGTCTGCCGGCGCTGTGTCTACGTTCCCGGGAGCGTTCCCTGGATCGAGGTCGGCGAGCAGCGGAGGAGGAGGAAGTGGTGCGGTAGGAGGAGGAGAGGCGTGGAGAAGGAGAACGGGAGGTGGTCTGGCGACGTTTGGAGGAACTCTGGTTGTTGTCATTTCTACTGGGAGCAGGGCTGGAGAGAGAGAGAGAGAAAAGGAGGGAGAGAGGAGAGGACGGAGAAAGAGAGGGAAGGAGAGAAGGGAACTAGGCCAGTAAGCACAGCCTGAAGAAGTTATTCTGGTTTAAAATGTAAGCTAAGAACTGAGTCAGCCATGACCTTCAGAGGGACCCCTTCTACTTTAGAACCCAGTACAGGGAACTTCCTCACCTTGATACAGTTTCCCCGTTCCAGTCAGGATACCTGGAAGAAGGAACAAGGTCATTAGCATACATGTACAACGTGATGGCGATCGTTGGGATCATCGATATCAATTCGCCTTTCTGCGATTCCTCGCATCCTATTTCCCTCGACCTCCTTTCTCAGCTGTATTGGAGGAGAAGCTATCGAGTCCCTCCACTCTAGGACTTTCTCCTCCAATGGACTTAAGAGGAGGAGATGGAGGGGAGAGGACACGAGGAATTGAGGAAAATACTAAATTTAGAAAGAGCCAGGCAGACATTATATTTAAAAAAAAAAAAAACAAAGACAGGAGACATAACCCACAATTTCCTGAGCAGCCGGCAGTTGTCGATGTGGAGGCTGGTGTTTTGATGCGCAATCCAGTTCTGTTGGTCAAAACAGAGACCACAGTCAGTCTGAGTCAGTCTCCACCGCTGCGCCCTCAAACAAGTCCTTTCAATATCAGTTTGGTTTGCCACCTTGCAGCTAGTGCAAAATGCGTTTTAACACAAAGTCCAATTTCTCTGCTTTACATAGCAGGAGTTAGTTAAAAAATGCTACACTACACAAATAACCTAGTTACACAGCCTCGTGACACACATTGCCTGTTCTACCAATACAACACTAGGTGGGTACGGCAAGAGTCTGTTGGGGGGGGGGTCTGATGGGGAAAGCAGCATCTGGAATCTTCTCTGTAGATTCTCTCGGCAGCCATCTTCTCCCCCCCCCCGCAAAAAAAAAACTATTAACAAAGTAACTAAATACATTGTATGAAAAGTTAGTAGAGGAGTATGTGGTGAGTTACTGTCATTGGTTTACTGTCATTGGTTTATATATATATAATAGAGAGAGAGAGATATATAGAGATAGAGAGAGAGAGAGAGATAGAGATATGGATAGATAGATATAGAGATATGGATAGATAGATATAGAGAGAGACATAGATATTGATAGAGATAGATACAGAGATAGATATAGATATATATAGATATATATATAGATAGATATAGAGAGAGAGAGAGACATATATATTGATAGATAGATACAGAGATAGATATAGAGATATATATAGATATATATATAGATAGATAGAGATATGGATAGATAGATAGAGATATAGAGCTAGATATAGAGATATGGATAGATAGATAGAGAGAGATATAGATAGATAGATATAGAGAGATAGATACGTGGCATAGTTATCTAAATCGTTCATTCATTGACCACGGTAAAGGCCTAGTGATAGAACAATGGGTAACTGTTTCCACAGAGTCAAAAAATCTTCAAAACACAGTCTGCCTCGGGCAAATCATGGTCATCGAAAGTCACACATTAAACTCAATGTCTTAGAAAGTCAACAGGGCCTTTACATACAAATACAATATTTCAAGAGGTTTGAAAAAACAGATATATAAGAAAAAGAAATCTCATGACATACAGTATTCAATAATTACAATATAATGTTGAATGCTGTCCAGGATTTAATGTTTACACATATTCCGAGTACACTCAAGCAATTTGCTAATATTTTACTCTAAAAAGCATAATCACATTATTTCCATCTGTTTTAGTACATCTCAACTCACCGTGCATTGGGGGGGGGGTCAACGAGTGGTACTCGCATCATAGCTAGACTTACGTTTTTGAATTAACAAAATGGAAACACATTCAACAAGAGAAGTCTTTAGATACAACATGAGATTCAAAGGGTTCAAGGATACACAAAACCAAAAAGTCAGTACGGAGGGGTTCAAGACCTGGGTTCACATACTATTTGACACGTACTATTCCAGAGCATATATATTTATATATTTTATTTTATATTTATTTCATATATTTGCTCGATTAAACTCCTGAAACTGCAATCAAGGCAGGCTGGAGCAGGGCTGTCATCGGAGGGCCAAAACACCCGTTTAATTATCTGGGACTGATTCAGACCCGGGATACCAGGTAGAAGTTGTTGTTTTTTTAAACTGTCGTGTTTCGGGCCTTCGAGGACCAGAATTGAACAGCCCCTTGGGCTAGAGAAAAAACTCAACGTATTTGAAATGGTATCTCAACTCAGGTCTGGTCAAGACAGGTTATAGTATGACGAAAACTCACCTTTAGCTGGGCACATTCTACGTTACAGAGAGAACAGGTATGAGGAAAGATTCTGGGAGAAGCTGCGGAGTAATCGCTCATCGTGGTCGGGGCCGGCAACCTCGTCGGCACCATCAACGTTGGGGGTGGGATGTTGATCTGCTGGAACATCGACGGAGGTGGACCCACCAGGGGAGGCGGACCAATCTGGGGAGGGGGACCCACCAGGGGAGGCGGACCAATCTGGGGAGGCGGACCCACCAGGGGAGGCGGACCCACCAGGGGAGGCGGACCCACCAGGGGAGGCGGACAAGTCACCGGAACGTGGCCGGGAGGGGGAACCGACGGATTCATGACGGGGAATAGGGGAGGCCACATGAGGGGTGGCGTGGGAGGAGGAATCCCCAATGGGATACCTCCGATCCTGAGTCTTGCATCTCCTCCAACTCCACCACTAAGAACCACCAGGTCGGACCGAGGCTGAACCTGGCCTCGAGCAGTGCCTCGATTCTGAGATGAGAGGAGTCGGTCGAGTCCTTGGTCTCCGCCGTGGACAGGGATGTTCATAGGTTTGGGTGCTGCTTTAGATAAGTCGTGGGTTTTGAAGGTCTTTTGGGTTAGGCTGGAAGGCGGAGGAAGACCGATACGAGTGTCGTTGTCATTCTTGGGGAGAGAGATAGAACTCTGGACTGAAGCGCTGCAAATCTGCTGTTGCTCGGGAAGGAATGAGGTCATGGATCTTCCAACACTGCCGTACGGTGTCCCGGTGTGCCCGCCTGGAGAGTCTCTGACAGAGTATTTCATCGACTCTTTCGGGAGCGGATCTTGTCCGCCGTAACTATTGGATCGAATATTGTCATAACTGTCGTATTTGGAAGCATCAATATTTCCATAATCAATAACTTTGCTCTGGCCTCCACCTAAGTGGTCCGACCCCGGGCTGGGTCTGTTGTCATGCCGATGATCCACATCCATGTTTCTATTGGCCTTACGGATGCAGATGTCTCTGAGGATGAAGGGCAGGTTGTCTGGGGTCAGCTGATCGTCTGGGTAGTGGCTCAGGAGCTCCAAGTCCTCGTTGGACAAGCCAAAACTCGCCAGGATGTTGCTGGCGGACTCTGGTGTGTACCGGGCTGGAGGATCGGGGCCAGACGAGGCGGAGACACTCAGGGGCGCCTCAGAACCCATTGAGGTGGGTCCCGGCTCTCCCGCACCACCAAACCCAGAGGTTTGGCTTTGGTACATCTGGGAGGTGGAAGGGGACGACTGAGGGAGGGGGGAGGAGAAGAGTTTAGAGGAAGCAGACTGGGCCAGGTGGCCAGACCAAGAGGCCATGGAGCTCTGCTGGTCGCTGCAGGACCGGCCAGAGGTGTAGCTACCCATCCCTACCCTAGACGAAAGCTCATCCCCGGGGTTGCGATTCAGGCGAAGATTCATTTGGGTCTGCTGGTTCTGTTTCTGCTGCACCATCTGGCTGAGCAGTCTCACGTCCTCTCTGGCCCAGCGGATGTGGTGGTCTATCTCCAACTCCGGGGTCATCTGCCCCAGGTTGTACCCCATCGAGGACATCATGCCCCCTGGCTGGAAAAACCAGAGGAACCACCAGTAGAGACAGGGCCCAGACCCAGGCGTGAGGCCAACAGAGGGTCCATCCCGGACTGGGCTTGTGTGAGTCCATACCGCCCCATCTGAGCTGGTGTTCTCTGGGCTTGTGAAGAGTACCGACCCCCTAACGGATTATATAGGGGATGGTACATGTTATTGGTGGTGGATGCCGCTTTCAAGAGGTTGAGGAAGAGGGCAAGAGGAGGATGGGGGTGAGGGAGGGTAGTGGATGGTTGGCACAGGTAACGGCGTTGGCGATGTTTCCCGCGGCAACGAGCTGATTGATGGCGAGCTGTGCTTTGAGCTGGGCCAGAAGCAGGGAGGTGTGGCATAAGAGGCGCTGCGGGGGTGGGATTCCAACTCCCAGCCCTCCAATCAGACTCAGCGGGCTCGAAAGGGGAGCAGCACAACGCTCCAATAGCAACGCAAAGCTGAAAGAGTTGGAAAGGAGAAAGACACAGAGAGGAGGATTATTGGTTGGTCTTCTCTCTGGCTCGTCCTGTGACAGGGCTACAGACAGTAGTAATCAAACTGGAAAACAAGACTGGCTTTTTGGGATTGATCAGTTTGGTCAGTTTCCATTTTGTTTCACACAAGCACTTTCAAAAATCAGTTCCGATCCAGGTCAAACTGTTCTAGCACAACTTCTAGAACATTGGGCTTCTGTTGTCTAGACAGAGCAGAGGATTGTTCATGTGTCTTCACTGGAGAAAACAAAAAACTGCAAGCAAACAGGGAACAGACAGGAAGGGGGGATAGGTGGTCATTGTAAAAACATACAAACATAACACACAGTTTTAGTGAAATTTGAAAGAAGGTGAACAGCTTTTTAACAAAGATTAGACTTAAACAACAACTGATATTTATACTTCATATCATGTACAACAAAATATAATATACTAAAATAGCGACATTGACCAAAAAGGAAAGGATAAACAAAGACAAACAGTCGATTCAGAAATTCAAAACAGGGCTGGTATCAAATACTACTGTAGCTAAAGTAACAGTTGTGGATCAGATTTACCTAAAGTAACAGTTGTGGATCAGATTTACCTAAAGTAACAGTTGTGGATCAGATTTACCTAAAGTAACAGTTGTGGATCAGATTTACCTAAAGTAACAGTTGTGGATCAGATTTACCTAAAGTAACAGTTGTGGATCAGATTTAGCCGAAGTATATATAAATACAATATATAAATACATTTTACTATGTTAATACATGATTCTACAATGTTGCAGTGGAACGAAGCCTATAATCTTGATAATAAAGCAACATCCATTAGCGAGAAACATTGTATTTCTTATTATTAAGCCCAATGCTGGACGAACGGGGCTCCCTATAGTTCAAGGACCTTACATGTTCTGTTTAGAGGCTCTAGGAGCCAAATGAGACAAATAATCCATCTAAACAATAAATAGAATTGGCAAAATTGCCGGTACGATTCTAGAAAGATAAATCTCCCATCAAAATAATTTAACAAATACAATAAGACTGATTTAACCCGTTTCATCACAACACATTTACGTGTTTTCAGACAGCTGTCTGTTTTCCGTAACCATGGAAACATGGCCGTGTGGGTTACCCTAAATCTAAATTAAAAAAATGTTCATTTTAACCTTTAGGTTTTTAGAAGAATACACCGCGAACACAGGTTACTACAGAACACTGAATTTGACGTACGCTGGCGAACACACCGACAGCGCATTTTTTGGTATCACCAGAAGAATTACATTTGTTTCCAACGTACCGTCGCGTTCGCCTCACAGCGTTGCAGAGGCAGTTGCGTTTCTGTGTGGTACCCTACGTTGGAAATATCGAACGTACGCAGCCGACCCTATGCCGTAAAACAACAAAATGAATAACGCTACACATTAGCACAAATCATCTGTTGTTTACTACTTGTAAGCAATGCAACTTACAAGTTTTTAAAACATTTTAAAAATTCAATGCATGGAACACAGACTGAAACCTGGTCCAGCAGACGAGTCGCAGCGGTGCAGTTCGCCTCCCGTTTAAATTAACTTCTGCAGAGGAAACACATACAGTTTTAAAACCTCTACATGATCGGCGGCTCCCCCTCTGCGCGTCTGTTGAGCTAACGTAGGCTACCGTGATTAGCACGAGGTTGAGCTAACGTAGGCTACTGTGATTAGCATGAGGTTGAGCTAACGTAGGCTACTGTGATTAGCACGAGGTTGAGCTAACGTAGGCTACTGTGATTAGCACGAGGTTGAGCTAACGTAGGCTACTGTGATTAGCACGAGGTTGAGCTAACGTAGGCTACTGTGATTAGCACGAGGTTGAGCTAACGTAGGCTACTGTGATTAGCATGAGGTTGAGCTAACGTAGGCTACCGTGATTAGCACGAGGTTGAGCTAACGTAGGCTACTGTGATTAGCACGAGGTTGAGTTAACGTAGGCTACTGTGATTAGCACGAGGTTGAGCTAACGTAGGCTACTGTGATTAGCATGAGGTTGAGTTAACGTAGGCTACTGTGATTAGCACGAGGTTGAGCTAACGTAGGCTACTGTGATTAGCACGAGGTTGAGCTAACGTAGGCTACTGTGATTAGCACGAGGTTGAGCTAACGTAGGCTACTGTGATTAGCACGAGGTTGAGCTAACGTAGGCTACTGTGATTAGCACGAGGTTGAGCTAACGTAGGCTACTGTGAATAGCATGAGGTTGTAAGTAACAAGAACATTTCCCAGGACATAGACATATCTGATATGGGCAGAAAGCTTAAATTATTGTTCATCTAACCGTGCTGTCCAATTTACAGTAGCTGTTACAGTGAAATAATACTATGCCATTGTTTGAGGAGAGTGAACAGTTATAAACTTGAAGATGTATTAACAAACCAATTAGGCACAATTGGGCAGACTTGATACAAAAATTTGAACAGAAATGCAATGGTTCATTGGATCAGTCTGAAGGAAAACAAAAACCGCACACTGCTCTTGATAGTATCACTGATGTTTAATAAGCTTTACTTCTCTGACTTCTATCTAAGCCTTAGCAATGCAGAAGCTGGTTGGCGGGCAAGCAGCGTGAGTGCAATAATTGAATAATGTAGATTTCTACATTTATTTTGCAACGCTTGCACACACAACGGGAGCGGTGTTGTCAGTCCGTCAGGTATGTCATTTCAGCTAACATTTTTTTTTAAAGGGGCGGATCCTTAAGAGGTTTTAAAGCAACAGGCGTGCACAAGGTGTCATGGCACACCAGAGGTACATTCACTTCCAATGGGACTCAGCAGCATTGCATTGCAGAGGCAGTTGCGGTGCATACGTTGGATTTAGCCATAGCGTAGACTTAAAGAAACAGTAGAAAAAGGTGAATATTGAATTTCTGCTGCACACATATCCACAAAACATTTTGAATTTTATAATGAAAGAAGTTTGACTGCAGAATGTTTTACGCAGCATTGATGTCGGTCAGATCTAGGTGTAACGTTCAGACTAAGTGTTGGGGCTCTTAAAACTTGCCCTTACAGAACAAACGTTTGTTATTAAAAAATAAGCAGGCTACAGCTACAATGTAAATGTTCACCTGCAAGCAAAAACGTTGGTTGGAGATTTTATCTAAAACAACAAATCGAATCAAATTCAAAATAAATATAAAAATATTTTAAACTGGACGTAAAAGTCGTGTATCTTTTAAAAACGCCATATATGCTTCTTGGGGGAAAAAAGAGCGGATGGCCGTGTCCTCAACCGGCTGAAAATCATTAGTCATCAGCTGGCGGCGAGACAACCTGCTAACCAACTAGCTTGTGTTAACGCTTGCAAAATGCCTTTCAAAACACATTCAGAATCGATAACCATGCAAATTCACAAATTAGAAAAACTCTGCCAATGTGTAAAACTTCACTAACACAAATGAAGTAACTCACGTTCGTAATGTTGAGTGTTTCACAGGCTTACAAACAGTTAGCCGATTAGCATTGCTAGCCAAACAATCATGTGCACGTGCTACATCCAAAGATATTGGGCCCTTCACCAAATATATGTAATGTATCAAACAGATTTTCACAGGAAAAACCACAACATTGGTTGTTGACTAGGCTGTGAAGGTTTAACTAGTTACTTGGCTTTGCTGCTTCAACTTTCCGCAAACAATCAGCCCGCCATGTTGGATTTCCTGTTTCGCAAAGGCCAAACCGACAGTTTCTACTTCCAGATGGACGGAGTTGTCCGTTTTAAAATCAAAGATATGAACAACAAAATCTCCTGTCATCTGAAATATGTTTTTGTGACATACCTTTCCTTATTTATTTTTTCGTTTGTTTTCTATGTAGATATCTCGTAGTGTACCGAATTTCTCTCTTTTCCGGCGGCTCCCGGACGCTTGACCAAAGATGTTTTTTTTTATATAACATAAACCAAGATAGACCACAGCCTGTCGTTTCCAAACGAGTCATAGTGGGCGGAGCCAAGCACAAAACGCTCACTATGAACTGCGCATGTGCAATAACTCGATTCCCATTTTCACTCCGAAACAACGCACTTTTTTTTTTTTTTTTTTACACCTTTGGCAAAAGGCAGTGTCTACAAAACTTAGTCCACTCTGTTCGTAACATATTCTCGTCTCGGTTGACAGAACTGTATTGAGATTAAATGTTTAATCGATTAGAAAATTAGCCAAATGTCAGCCAAAATCCATCACGTTCCCACCCCCACTCCCGGCAACTTGGCTTCCTCTCACTACCATATGTTCTCTCTGTGGTAAAACTAAGTAAAACCGATGTGCTCTTTAGTTTATTTCACTCGTCCCACAACACACAGACCCGACCAAATGAAAACAGAGCTGTAGATAGAAAAACATTGCATGAACATTTTTTCGCCAGATGGGGAACTCTAGCCCTACAGAATCACATTCACAGTTAAGCAACTGACCAATTTATAAATTATGTGTTAGCTCCTCAAGCTAATGTTATAGGCTTGAGCTCATAGGGCTGACACTGTTTAAATGCATGCAGGAGGGGCCCGGTTCAAATCAGCACCACTGTTGAGTAGTCCACCAGACATGGAGATATGGATAGAGATGAAGCAGAAGGAGAAGGATGGAGATATGATGGAGAGATGAGGCAGGAGGAGAAGGATGGAGAGATGAGGCAGGAGGAGAAGGATGGAGGCAGGAGTAGAGGGATGGAGAGGTGTGGCAGGAGGAGAGGGATGGAGAGATGAGGCAGGAGGAGAGGGATGGAGAGAAGAATGCAGGAGAAGGATGGAGAGAAGGATGGAGAGAAGAATGCAGGAGAAGGATGGAGAGAAGGATGGAGAGAAGAATGCAGGAGAAGGATGGAGAGAAGGATGGAGAGAAGAATGCAGGAGAAGGATGGAGAGAAGGATGCAGGAGAAGGATGGAGAGAAGAATGCAGGAGAAGGATGGAGAGAAGGATGCAGGAGAAGGATGGAGAGAAGAATGCAGGAGAAGGATGGAGAGAAGAATGCAGGAGAAGGATGGAGAGAAGAATGCAGGAGAAGGATGGAGAGAAGGATGCAGGAGAAGGATGGAGAGAAGAATGCAGGAGAAGGATGGAGAGAAGGATGCAGGAGAAGGATGGAGAGAAGAATGCAGGAGAAGGATGGAGAGAAGGATGGAGAGAAGAATGCAGGAGAAGGATGGAGAGAAGGATGCAGGAGAAGGATGGAGAGAAGAATGCAGGAGAAGGATGGAGAGAAGGATGGAGAGAAGAATGCAGGAGAAGGATGGAGAGAAGGATGCAGGAGAAGGATGGAGAGATGTGGCAGGAGGAGATTGATAGGAACACAGTCCCACTACCCTCCATCACAGGGAAACGACAGGCACACAGTCCCACTACCCCTCCATCACAGGGAAACGACAGGCACACAGTCCCACTACCCCTCCATCACAGGGAAACGACAGGCACACAGTCCCACTACCCCTCCATCACAGGGAAACGACAGGCACACAGTCCCACTACCACCATCACAGAGAAACGACAGGCACACAGTCCCACTATCCCTCCATCACAGGGAAACAACAGGCACACAGTCCCACTACCCCTCCATCACAGGGAAACGACAGGCACACAGTCCCACTACCCCTCCATCACAGGGAAACGACAGGCACACAGTCCCACTACTCCTCCATCACAGGGAAACGACAGGCACACAGTCCCACTACCCCATCACAGGGAAACGACAGGCACACAGTCCCACTACCCCTCCATCACAGGGAAACGACAGGCACACAGTCCCACTACCACCATCACAGGGAAACGACAGGCACACAGTCCCACTACTCCATCACAGGGAAACGACAGGCACACAGTCCCACTAAAGTGATCACAAGGAAACGACAGGCACACAGTCCCACTACCCCATCACAGGGAAACGACAGGCACACAGTCCCACTACCCCTCCATCACAGGGAAACGACAGGCACACAGTCCCACTACCACCATCACAGGGAAACGACAGGCACACAGTCCCACTACCACCATCACAGAGAAACGACAGGCACACAGTCCCACTATCCCTCCATCACAGGGAAACAACAGGCACACAGTCCCACTACCCCCTCACAGGGAAACGACAGGCACACAGTCCCACTACCCCTCCATCACAGGGAAACGACAGGCACACAGTCCCACTACCCCCTCACAGGGAAACGACAGGCACACAGTCCCACTACTCCATCACAGGGAAACGACAGGCACACAGTCCCATTACCCCTCCATCACAGGGAAACGACAGGCACACAGTCCCACTACTCCATCACAAGGAAACGACAGGCACACAGTCCCATTACCCCTCCATCACAAGGAAACGACAGGCACACAGTCCCACTACCCCTCCATCACAGGGAAACGACAGGCACACAGTCCCACTACCCCATCACAGGGAAACGACAGGCACACAGTCCCACTACTCCATCACAGGGAAACGACAGGCACACAGTCCCATTACCCCTCCATCACAGGGAAACGACAGGCACACAGTCCCACTACCACCATCACAGGGAAACGACAGGCACACAGTCCCACTACTCCAACACAGGGAAACGACAGGCACACAGTCCCACTACCCCATCACAGGGAAACGACAGGCACACAGTCCCACTACCCCTCCATCACAGGGAAACGACAGGCACACAGTCCCACTACTCCATCACAGGGAAACGACAGGCACACAGTCCCACTACTCCATCACAGGGAAACGACAGGCACACAGTCCCACTACCCCATCACAGGGAAACGACAGGCACACAGTCCCACTACTCCATCACAGGGAAACCACAGGCACACAGTCCCACTACTCCTCCATCACAGGGAAACGACAGGCACACAGTCCCACTACCCCTCCATCACAGTGAAACGACAGGGACACTGTCCCACTACCCCATCACAGGGAAACGACAGGCACACAGTCCCACTACTCCATCACAGGGAAACGACAGGCACACAGTCCCACTACCCCATCACAGGGAAACGACAGGGACACAGTCCCTCTACCCCATCACAGGGTAACGACAGGCACACAGTCCCACTACCCCTCCATCACAGGGAAACGACAGGCACACAGTCCCACTACCCCTCCATCACAGGGAAACGACAGGCACACAGTCCCACTACCCCTCCATCACAGTGAAACGACAGGCACACAGTCCCACTACCCCTCCATCACAGGGAAACGACAGGCACACAGTCCCACTACCCCTCCATCACAGGGAAACGACAGGCACACAGTCCCACTACCCCTCCATCACAGGGAAACGACAGGCACACAGTCCCACTACCCCTCCATCACAGGGAAACGACAGGCACACAGTCCCACTACCCCCTCACAGGGAAACGACAGGCACACAGTCCCACTACTCCATCACAAGGAAACGACAGGCACACAGTCCCACTACCCCTCCATCACAGGGAAACGACAGGCACACAGTCCCACTACCACCATCACAGGGAAACGACAGGCACACAGTCCCACTACCCCTCCATCACAGGGAAACGACAGGCACACAGTCCCACTACCCCTCCATCACAGGGAAACGACAGGCACACAGTCCCACTACCCCTCCATCACAGGGAAACGACAGGCACACAGTCCCACTACTCCATCACAGGGAAACGACAGGCACACAGTCCCACTACCCCTCCATCACAGGGAAACGAAAAGGCACACAGTCCCACTACCCGTCCATCACAGGGAAACGACAGGCACACAGTCCCACTACCCCTCCATCACAGGGAAACGACAGGCACACAGTCCCACTACCCCTCCATCACAGGGAAACGACAGGCACACAGTCCCACTACTCCATCACAGGGAAACGACAGGCACACAGTCCCACTACCCCTCCATCACAGGGAAACGAAAAGGCACACAGTCCCACTACCCGTCCATCACAGGGAAACGACAGGCACACAGTCCCACTACCCCTCCATCACAGGGAAACGACAGGCACACAGTCCCACTACCCGTCCATCACAGGGAAACAACAGGCACACAGTCCCACTACTCCATCACAGGGAAACGACAGGCACACAGTCCCACAACCCCTCCATCACAGGGAAACGACAGGCACACAGTCCCACTACCCCTCCATCACAGGGAAACGACAGGCACAGAGTCCCACTACCCCTCCATCACAGGGAAACGACAGGCACACAGTCCCACTACCCCATCACAGGGAAACGACAGGCACACAGTCCCACTACCCCTCCATCACAGGGAAACGACAGGCACACAGTCCCACTACTCCATCACAGGGAAACGACAGGCACACAGTCCCACTACCCCCTCACAGGGAAACGACAGGCACACAGTCCCACTACTCCATCACAGGGAAACGACAGGCACACAGTCCCACAACCCCATCACAGGGAAACGACAGGCACACAGTCCCACTACCCCTCCATCACAGGGAAACGACAGGCACACAGTCCCACTACTCCATCACAGGGAAACGACAGGCACACAGTCCCACTACCCCCTCACAGGGAAACGACAGGCACACAGTCCCACTACTCCATCACAGGGAAACGACAGGCACACAGTCCCACTACCCCATCACAGGGAAACGACAGGCACACAGTCCCACTACCCCTCCATCACAGGGAAACGACAGGCACACAGTCCCACTACTCCATCACAGGGAAACGACAGGCACACAGTCCCACTACCCCCTCACAGGGAAACGACAGGCACACAGTCCCACTACCCCTCCATCACAGGGAAACGACAGGGACACAGTCCCACTACTCCATCACAGGGAAACGACAGGCACACAGTCCCACTACCCCTCCATCACAGGGAAAACGACAGGGACACAGTCCCACTACTCCATCACAGGGAAACGACAGGGACACAGTCCCACTACCTCTCCATCACAGGGAAACGACAGGCACACAGTCCCACTACTCCATCAAAGGGAAACGACAGGGACACAGTCCCACTACTCCATCACAGGGAAACGACAGGCACACAGTCCCACTACTCCATCACAGGGAAACGACAGGCACACAGTCCCACTACTCCATCACAGGGAAACGACAGGCACACAGTCCCACTACCCCTCCATCACAGGGAAACGACAGGCACACAGTCCCACTACCCCTCCATCACAGGGAAACGACAGGGACACAGTCCCACTACTCCATCACAGGGAAACGACAGGCACACAGTCCCACTACCCCTCCATCACAGGGAAACGACAGGCACACAGTCCCACTACTCCATCACAGGGAAACGACAGGCACACAGTCCCACTACCCCTCCATCACAGGGAAACGACAGGCACACAGTCCCACTACCCCATCAAAGGGAAACGACAGGCACACAGTCCCACTACTCCATCACAGGGAAATGACAGGCACACAGTCCCACTACCCCTCCATCACAGGGAAACGACAGGCACACAGTCCCACTACCCCATCACAGGGAAACGACAGGCACACAGTCCCACTACTCCATCACAGGGAAACGACAGGCACACAGTCCCACTACCCCTCCATCACAGGGAAAAGACAGGGACACAGTCCCACTACCCCTCCATCACAGGGAAATGACAGGCACACAGTCCCACTACTCCATCACAGGGAAACGACAGGCACACAGTCCCACTACCCCTCCATCATAGGGAAACGACAGGCACACAGTCCCACTACCCCATCACAGGGAAAAGACAGGCACACCGTCCCACTACTCCTCCATCACAGGGAAAAGACAGGCACACAGTCCCACTACCCCTCCATCACAGGGAAAAGACAGGAACACAGTCCCACTACTCCATCACAAGGAAACGACAGGCACACAGTCCCACTACCCCATCACAAGGAAACGACAGGCACACAGTCCCACTACCCCATCACAGGGAAACGACAGGAACACAGTCCCACTACTCCATCACAGGGAAACGACAGGCACACAGTCCCGCTACTCCATCACAGGGAAACGACAGTCCCACTACCCCATCACAGGGAAACGACAGTCCCACTACCCCATCACAGGGAAACGACAGTCCCACTACTCCAACACAGGGAAACGACAGGCACACAGTCCCACTACTCCATCACAGGGAAACGACAGTCCCACTACCCCATCACAGGGAAACGACAGTCCCACTACTCCAACACAGGGAAACGACAGGCACACAGTCCCACTACTCCATCACAGGGAAACGACAGGCACACAGTCCCACTACTCCATCACAGGGAAACGACAGGCACACAGTCCCACTACCCCTCCATCACAGCGAAACGACAGGCACACAGTCCCACTACCCCTCCATCACAGGGAAACGACAGGGACACAGTCCCACTACCCCATCACAGGGAAACGACAGGCACACAGTCCCACTACCCCTCCATCACAGGGAAACGACAGGCACACAGTCCCACTACCCTCCATCACAGGGAAACGACAGGCACACAGTCCCACTACTCCATCACAGGGAAACGACAGGGACACAGTCCCACTACCCCCTCACAGGGAAACGACAGGCACACAGTCCCACTACTCCATCACAGGGAAACGACAGGCACACAGTCCCACTACCCCTCCATCACAGTGAAACGACAGGGACACTGTCCCACTACCCCTCCATCACAGGGAAACGACAGGCACACAGTCCCACTACTCCATCACAGGGAAACGACAGGCACACAGTCCCACTACCCCCTCACAGGGAAACGACAGGCACACAGTCCCACTACTCCATCACAGGGAAACGACAGGCACACAGTCCCACTACCCCTCCATCACAGGGAAACGACAGGGACACAGTCCCACTACTCCATCAAAGGGAAACGACAGGGACACAGTCCCACTACTCCATCACAGGGAAACGACAGGCACACAGTCCCACTACTCCATCACAGGGAAACGACAGGCACACAGTCCCACTACCCTCCATCACAGGGAAACGACAGGGACACAGTCCCACTACTCCATCACAGGGAAACGACAGGGACACAGTCCCACTACCTCTCCATCACAGGGAAACGACAGGCACACAGTCCCACTACTCCATCAAAGGGAAACGACAGGGACACAGTCCTAAAACTCCATCACAGGGAAACGACAGGCACACAGTCCCACTACTCCATCACAGGGAAACGACAGGCACACAGTCCCACTACTCCATCACAGGAAAACGACATGCACACAGTCCCACTACCCCTCCATCACAGGGAAACGACAGGCACACAGTCCCACTACCCCTCCATCACAGGGAAACGACAGGGACACAGTCCCACTACTCCATCACAGGGAAACGACAGGCACACAGTCCCACTACCCCTCCATCACAGGGAAACGACAGGCACACAGTCCCACTACTCCATCACAGGGAAACGACAGGCACACAGTCCCACTACCCCTCCATCACAGGGAAACGACAGGCACACAGTCCCACTACCCCATCAAAGGGAAACGACAGGCACACAGTCCCACTACTCCATCACAGGGAAATGACAGGCACACAGTCCCACTACCCCTCCATCACAGGGAAACGACAGGCACACAGTCCCACTACCCCATCACAGGGAAACGACAGGCACACAGTCCCACTACTCCATCACAGGGAAACGACAGGCACACAGTCCCACTACCCCTCCATCACAGGGAAAAGACAGGGACACAGTCCCACTACCCCTCCATCACAGGGAAATGACAGGCACACAGTCCCACTACTCCATCACAGGGAAACGACAGGCACACAGTCCCACTACCCCTCCATCATAGGGAAACGACAGGCACACAGTCCCACTACCCCATCACAGGGAAAAGACAGGCACACCGTCCCACTACTCCTCCATCACAGGGAAAAGACAGGCACACAGTCCCACTACCCCTCCATCACAGGGAAAAGACAGGAACACAGTCCCACTACTCCATCACAAGGAAACGACAGGCACACAGTCCCACTACCCCATCACAAGGAAACGACAGGCACACAGTCCCACTACCCCATCACAGGGAAACGACAGGAACACAGTCCCACTACTCCATCACAGGGAAACGACAGGCACACAGTCCCGCTACTCCATCACAGGGAAACGACAGTCCCACTACCCCATCACAGGGAAACGACAGTCCCACTACCCCATCACAGGGAAACGACAGTCCCACTACTCCAACACAGGGAAACGACAGGCACACAGTCCCACTACTCCATCACAGGGAAACGACAGTCCCACTACCCCATCACAGGGAAACGACAGTCCCACTACTCCAACACAGGGAAACGACAGGCACACAGTCCCACTACTCCATCACAGGGAAACGACAGGCACACAGTCCCACTACTCCATCACAGGGAAACGACAGGCACACAGTCCCACTACCCCTCCATCACAGCGAAACGACAGGCACACAGTCCCACTACCCCTCCATCACAGGGAAACGACAGGGACACAGTCCCACTACCCCATCACAGGGAAACGACAGGCACACAGTCCCACTACCCCTCCATCACAGGGAAACGACAGGCACACAGTCCCACTACCCTTCCATCACAGGGAAACGACAGGCACACAGTCCCACTACTCCATCACAGGGAAACGACAGGGACACAGTCCCACTACCCCATCACAGGGAAACGACAGGCACACAGTCCCACTACCCCTCCATCACAGGGAAACGACAGGCACACAGTCCCACTACCCCTCCATCACAGGGAAACGACAGGCACACAGTCCCACTACCCCCTCACAGGGAAACGACAGGCACACAGTCCCACTACCCCTCCATCACGGGGAAACGACAGGCACACAGTCCCACTACTCCTCCATCACAGGGAAACGACAGGCACACAGTCCCACTACCCCTCCATCACAGGGAAACGACAGGCACACAGTCCCACTACTCCATCACAGGGAAACGACAGGCACACAGTCCCACTACCCCTCCATCACAGGGAAACGACAGGCACACAGTCCCACTACCCCTCCATCACAAGGAAATGACAGGCACACAGTCCCACTACTCCATCACAAGGAAATGACAGGCACACAGTCCCACTACCCCATCACAAGGAAACGACAGGCACACAGTCCCACTACCCCTCCATCACAGGGAAACGACAGGCACACAGTCCCACTACCCCTCCATCACAGGGAAACGACAGGCACACAGTCCCACTACCACCATCACAGGGAAACGACAGGCACACAGTCCCACTACCCCTCCATCACAGGGAAACGACAGGCACACAGTCCCACTACCCCTCCATCACAGGGAAACGACAGGCACACAGTCCCACTACCCTCCATCACAGGGAAACGACAGGCACACAGTCCCAATACCCCTCCATCACAGGGAAACGACAGGCACACAGTCCCACTACCCCTCCATCACAGGGAAACGACAGGCACACAGTCCCACTACCCCTCCATCACAGGGAAACGACAGGCACACAGTCCCACTACTCCATCACAGGGAAACGACAGGGACACAGTCCCACTACTCCATCACAGGGAAACGACAGGCACACAGTCCCACTACTCCATCACAGGGAAACGACAGGCACACAGTCCCACTACTCCTCCATCACAGGGAAACGACAGGCACACAGTCCCACTACCCCATCACAGGGAAACGACAGGCACACAGTCCCACTACCCCTCCATCACAGGGAAACGACAGGCACACAGTCCCACTACTCCATCACAGGGAAACGACAGGCACACAGTCCCACTACTCCATCACAGGGAAACGACAGGCACACAGTCCCACTACCCCTCCATCACAGGGAAACGACAGGCACACAGTCCCACTACCCCATCACAGGGAAACGACAGGCACACAGTCCCACTACCCCTCCATCACAGGGAAACGACAGGCACACAGTCCCAATACTCCATCACAGGGAAACGACAGGCACACAGTCCCACTACTCCATCACAGGGAAACGACAGGCACACAGTTCCAATACTCCATCACAGGGAAACGACAGGCACACAGTTCCAATACTCCATCACAGGGAAACGACAGGCACACAGTCCCACTACCCCTCCATCACAGGGAAACGACAGGGACACTGTCCCACTACTCCATCACAGGGAAACGACAGGCACACAGTCCCACTACCCCATCACAGGGAAACGACAGGGACACAGTCCCACTACCCCATCACAGGGAAACGACAGGCACACAGTCCCACTACCCCATCACAGGGAAACGACAGGCACACAGTCCCACTACCCCTCCATCACAGGGAAACGACAGGCACACAGTCCCACTACTCCATCACAGGGAAACGACAGGCACACAGTCCCACTACCCCCTCACAGGGAAACGACAGGCACACAGTCCCACTACCCCTCCATCACAGGGAAACGACAAGCACAAAGTCCCACTACCCCTCCATCACAGGGAAACGACAGGCACACAGTCCCACTACCCCTCCATCACAGGGAAACGACAGGCACACAGTCCCACTACCCCTCCATCACAGGGAAACGACAGGCACACAGTCCCACTACCACCATCACAGGGAAACGACAGGCACACAGTCCCACTACCCCTCCATCACAGGGAAACGACAGGCACACAGTCCCATTGCCCCTCCATCACAGGGAAACGACAGGCACACAGTCCCACTACTCCTCCATCACAGGGAAACGACAGGCACACAGTCCCACTACTCCTCCATCAACGGGAAACGACAGGCACACAGTCCCACTACCCCTCCATCACAGGGAAACGACAGGCACACAGTCCCACTACCCTCCATCACAGTGAAAAGACAGGCACACCGTCCCACTACTCCAACACAGGGAAACGACAGGCACACAGTCCCACTACCCCATCACAGGGAAACGACAGGCACACAGTCCCACTACCCCTCCATCACAGGGAAACGACAGGCACACAGTCCCACTACCCCATCACAGGGAAACGACAGGCACACAGTCCCACTACCCCTCCATCACAGGGAAACGACAGGCACACAGTCCCACTACCCCTCCATCACAGGGAAACGACAGGCACACAGTCCCACTACCCCTCCATCACAGGGAAACGACAGGCACACAGTCCCACTACCCCTCCATCACAGGGAAACGACAGGCACACAGTCCCACTACCCCTCCATCACAGGGAAACGACAGGCACACAGTCCCACTACCCCTCCATCACAGGGAAACGACAGGCACACAGTCCCACTACCCCTCCATCACAGGGAAACAACAGGCACACAGTCCCACTAAAGTGATCACAAGGAAACGACAGGCACACAGTCCCATTACCCCTCCATCACAGGGAAACGACAGGCACACAGTCCCACTACCACCATCACAGGGAAATGACAGGCACACAGTCCCACTACTCCAACACAGGGAAACGACAGGCACACAGTCCCACTACCCCATCACAGGGAAACGACAGGCACACAGTCCCACTACCCCTCCATCACAGGGAAACGACAGGCACACAGTCCCACTACTCCATCACAGGGAAACGACAGGCACACAGTCCCACTACTCCATCACAGGGAAACGACAGGCACACAGTCCCACTACTCCATCACAGGGAAACGACAGGCACACAGTCCCACTACTCCATCACAGGGAAACGACAGGCACACTGTCCCACTACCCCATCACAGGGAAACGACAGGCACACAGTCCCACTACTCCATCACAGGGAAACGACAGGCACACAGTCCCACTACCCCTCCATCACAGGGAAACGACAGGCACACAGTCCCACTACTCCATCACAGGGAAACGACAGGCACACAGTCCCAATACTCCATCACAGGGAAACGACAGGCACACTGTCCCACTACCCCTCCATCACAGTGAAACGACAGGGACACTGTCCCACTACCCCATCACAGGGAAACGACAGGCACACAGTCCCACTACTCCATCACAGGGAAATGACAGGCACACAGTCCCACTACCCCATCACAGGGAAACGACAGGGACACAGTCCCTCTACCCCATCACAGGGTAACGACAGGCACACAGTCCCACTACCCCATCACAGGGAAACGACAGGCACACAGTCCCACTACCCCTCCATCACAGGGAAACGACAGGCACACAGTCCCACTACCCCTCCATCACAGGGAAACGACAGGCACACAGTCCCACTACCCCCTCACAGGGAAACGACAGGCACACAGTCCCACTACCCCTCCATCACAGGGAAACGACAGGCACACAGTCCCACTACCCCTCCATCACAGGGAAACGACAGGCACACAGTCCCACTACCCCTCCATCACAGGGAAACAACAGGCACACAGTCCCACTACCCCTCCATCACAGGGAAACGACAGGCACACAGTCCCACTACCCCTCCATCACAGGGAAACGACAGGCACACAGTCCCACTACTCCATCATCACAGGGAAACGACAGGCACACAGTCCCACTACTCCATCACAGGGAAACGACAGGCACACAGTCCGACTACCCCTCCATCACAGGGAAACGACAGGCACACAGTCCCACTACCACCATCACAGGGAAACGACAGGCACACAGTCCCACTACCCCTCCATCACAGGGAAACGACAGGCACACAGTCCCACTACCCCATCACAGGGAAACGACAGGCACACAGTCCCACTACTCCATCACAGGGAAAAACAGGGACACAGTCCCAATACTCCATCACAGGGAAACGACAGGCACACAGTCCCACTACCCCTCCATCACAGGGAAACGACAGGGACACTGTCCCACTACCCCATCACAGGGAAACGACAGGCACACAGTCCCACTACTCCATCACAGGGAAACGACAGGCACACAGTCCCACTACCCCATCACAGGGAAACGACAGGCACACAGTCCCACTACCCCTCCATCACAGGGAAACGACAGGGACACTGTCCCACTACCCCATCACAGGGAAACGACAGGCACACAGTCCCACTACTCCATCACAGGGAAACGACAGGCACACAGTCCCACTACCCCTCCATCACAGGGAAACGACAGGCACACAGTCCCACTACTCCATCACAGGGAAACGACAGGCACACAGTCCCACTACCCCATCACAGGGAAACGACAGGCACACAGTCCCACTACCCCTCCATCACAGGGAAACGACAGGCACACAGTCCCACTACCCGTCCATCACAGGGAAACGACAGGCACACAGTCCCACTACTCCATCACAGGGAAACGACAGGCACACAGTCCCACTACCCCTCCATCACAGGGAAACGACAGGCACACAGTCCCACTACCCCTCCATCACAGGGAAACGACAGGCACACAGTCCCACTACTCCATCACAGGGAAACGACAGGCACACAGTCCCACTACCCCTCCATCACAGGGAAACGACAGGCACACAGTCCCACTACCCCTCCATCACAGTGAAAAGACAGGCACACAGTCCCACTACCCCATCACAGGGAAACGACAGGCACACAGTCCCACTACCCCATCACAGGGAAACGACAGGCACACAGTCCCACTACCCCTCCATCACAGGGAAACGACAGGCACACAGTCCCACTACTCCATCACAGGGAAACGACAGGCACACAGTCCCACTACTCCATCACAGGGAAACGACAGGCACACAGTCCCACTACCCCTCCATCACAGGGAAACGACAGGCACACAGTCCCACTACCCCTCCATCACAGGGAACGACAGGCACACAGTCCCACTACTCCATCACAGGAAACGACAGGCACACAGTCCCACTACCCCTCCATCACAGGGAAACGACAGGCACACAGTCCCACTACCCCATCACAGGGAAACGACAGGCACACAGTCCCACTACTCCATCACAGGGAAACGACAGGCACACAGTCCCACTACCCCTCCATCACAGGGAAACGACAGGCACACAGTCCCACTACTCCATCACAGGGAAACGACAGGCACACAGTCCCACTACCCCTCCATCACAGGGAAACGACAGGCACACAGTCCCACTACCCCTCCATCACAGGGAAACGACAGGCACACAGTCCCACTACCCCTCCATCACAGCGAAACGACAGGCACACAGTCCCACTACCACCATCACAGGGAAAAGGCAGGCACACAGTCCCAAGCCCATCTACACGTGCACTTTGAGATATCAGCTGATGTAAGAAGGGCTTTATAAATGCATTTGATTTGATCTACATCTTTTCCACTGTAACAACAAAAACAACATGCCTTCTTACACTTCAATCTCAGCTCCTTGCTTCTCTATCTGAGGAACACCATCTTTTCACTGTCACTTATATTTCTATGCTCTATTATTTTATTTCTAGATTTGCGTGTATTGTTGTTGTGTATTGTTGTTGTGTATTTGTTGTTGTGTATCGTTGTGTATTGTTGTTGTGTATTGTTGTTGTGTATCGTTGTTGTGTATTTGTTGTTGTGTATCGTTGTGTATTGTTGTTGTGTATCGTTGTGTATTGTTGTTGTGTATCGTTGTTGTGTATCGTTGTTGTGTATTTGTTGTTGTGTATCGTTGTATTGTCGTTGTGTATCGTTGTGTATTGTTGTTGTGTATTGTTGTTGTGTATTGTTGTTGTGCATTGTTGTTGTGTATCGTTGTTGTGTATTTGTTGTTGTGTATTGTTTTTGTGTATCGTTGTTGTGTATTTGTTGTTGTGTGTTGTGTATTTGTTTTTGTGTATCGTTGTTGTGTATTGTTGTTGTGTATTTGTTGTTGTGTATCGTTGTGTATTTGTTGTTGTGTATTGTTGTTGTGTATCGTTGTTGTGTATTTGTTGTTGTGTGTTGTGTATTTGTTGTTGTGTATTGTTGTTGTGTATCGTTGTGTGTTGTTGTGTATTGTTGTATTGTTGTTGTGTATTGTTGTGTATTGTTGTTGTGTATCGTTGTTGTGTATCGTTGTGTATTGTTGTTGTGTGTCGTTGTGTATTGTTGTTGTGTATCGTTTTTTATATTACTGCACTGTTGAAGCTAGTTCCATTTTACGACACCCGCAATGGCATCTCCTAAATATGTGTCTGAGACAAAGTAAAATTCTCCTACTGACACGTATCCTGGGGGTCTATAGAAGACAGAATGCTATGGCTGTTCACCTACTGACACGTATCCTGGGGGTTGATAGAAGACAGAATGCTATGGCTGTTCACCTTCTGACACGTATCCTGGGGTCTATAGAAGACAGAATGCTATGGCTGTTCACCTACTGACACGTATCCTGGGGGTCTATAGAAGACAGAATGCTATGGCTGTTCTCCTACTGACACGTATCCTGGGGGTCTATAGAAGACAGAATGCTATGGCTGTTCTCCTACTGACACGTATCCTGGGGGTTGATAGAAGACAGAATGCTATGGCTGTTCACCTACTGACACGTATCCTGGGGGTCTATAGAAGACAGAATGCTATGGCTGTTCACCTATTGACACATATCCTGGGGGTCTATAGAAGACAGAATGCTATGGCTGTTCACCTACTGACACGTATCCTGGGGGTCTATAGAAGACAGAATGCTATGGCTGTTCACCTACTGACACGTATCCTGGGGGTCTATAGAAGACAGAATGCTATGGCTGTTCACCTACTGACACGTATCCTGGGGGTCTATAGAAGACAGAATGCTATGGCTGTTCACCTACTGACACGTATCCTGGGGGTCTATAGAAGACAGAATGCTATGGCTGTTCACCTACTGACACGTATCCTGGGGGTCTAAAGAAGACAGAATGCTATGGCTGTTCACCTACTGACACGTATCCTGGGGGTTGATAGAAGACAGAATGCTATGGCTGTTCACCTACTGACACGTATCCTGGGGGTCTATAGAAGACAGAATGCTATGGCTGTTCACCTACTGACACGTATCCTGGGGGTCTATAGAAGACAGAATGCTATGGCTGTTCACCTACTGACACGTATCCTGGGGGTCTATAGAAGACAGAATGCTATGGCTGTTCACCTACTGACACGTATCCTGGGGGTCTAAAGAAGACAGAATGCTATGGCTGTTCACCTACTGACACGTATCCTGGGGGTCTATAGAAGACAGAATGCTATGGCTGTTCTCCTACTGACACGTATCCTGGGGGTCGATAGAAGACAGAATGCTATGGCTGTTCACCTACTGACACGTATCCTGGGGGTTGATAGAAGACAGAATGCTATGGCTGTTCACCTACTGACACGTATCCTGGGGGTCTATAGAAGACAGAATGCTATGGCTGTTCACCTACTGACACGTATCCTGGGGTTTGATAGAAGACAGAATGCTATGGCTGTTCACCTACTGACACGTATCCTGGGGGTCGATAGAAGACAGAATGCTATGGCTGTTCACCTACTGACACGTATCCTGGGTGTCTATAGAAGACAGAATGCTATGGCTGTTCACCTACTGACACGTATCCTGGGGGTCGATAGAAGACAGAATGCTATGGCTGTTCACCTACTGACACGTATCCTGGGGGTCGATAGAAGACAGAATGCTATGGCTGTTCACCTACTGACACGTATCCTGGGGGTCTATAGAAGACAGAATGCTATGGCTGTTCACCTACTGACACGTATCCTGGGGGTTGATAGAAGACAGAATGCTATGGCTGTTCACCTACTGACACGTATCCTGGGGGTCTATAGAAGACAGAATGCTATGGCTGTTCACCTACTGACACGTATCCTGGGGGTCTATAGAAGACAGAATGCTATGGCTGTTCACCTACTGACACGTATCCTGGGGGTCTATAGAAGACAGAATGCTATGGCTGTTCACCTACTGACACCTATCCTCGGGGTCTATAGAAGACAGAATGCTATGGCTGTTCACCTTCTGACACGTATCCTGGGGGTTGATAGAAGACAGAATGCTATGGCTGTTCACCTACTGACACGTATCCTGGGGGTCTATAGAAGACAGAATGCTATGGCTGTTCACCTTCTGACACGTATCCTGGGGGTCGATAGAAGACAGAATGCTATGGCTGTTCTCCTACTGACACGTATCCTGGGGGTCGATAGAAGACAGAATGCTATGGCTGTTCTCCTACTGACACGTATCCTGGGGGTCTATAGAAGACAGAATGCTATGGCTGTTCACCTACTGACACGTATCCTGGGGGTCTATAGAAGACAGAATGCTATGGCTGTTCACCTACTGACACGTATCCTGGGGGTCTATAGAAGACAGAATGCTATGGCTGTTCACCTACTGACACGTATCCTGGGGGTCGATAGAAGACAGAATGCTATGGCTGTTCACCTACTGACACGTATCCTGGGGTCTATAGAAGACAGAATGCTATGGCTGTTCACCTACTGACACGTATCCTGGGGGTCTATAGAAGACAGAATGCTATGGCTGTTCACCTACTGACACGTATCCTGGGGGTTGATAGAAGACAGAATGCTATGGCTGTTCACCTACTGACACGTATCCTGGGGGTTGATAGAAGACAGAATGCTATGGCTGTTCACCTACTGACACGTATCCTGGGGGTCTATAGAAGACAGAATGCTATGGCTGTTCACCTACTGACACGTATCCTGGGGGTCTATAGAAGACAGAATGCTATGGCTGTTCTCCTACTGACACGTATCCTGGGGGTCGATAGAAGACAGAATGCTATGGCTGTTCACCTACTGACACGTATCCTGGGGGTCTATAGAAGACAGAATGCTATGGCTGTTCTCCTACTGACACGTATCCTGGGGGTCGATAGAAGACAGAATGCTATGGCTGTTCACCTACTGACACGTATCCTGGGGGTCTATAGAAGACAGAATGCTATGGCTGTTCACCTACTGACACGTATCCTGGGGGTTGATAGAAGACAGAATGCTATGGCTGTTCACCTACTGACACGTATCCTGGGGGTCTATAGAAGACAGAATGCTATGGCTGTTCACCTACTGACACGTATCCTGGGGGTCGATAGAAGACAGAATGCTATGGCTGTTCACCTACTGACACGTATCCTGGGGGTCTATAGAAGACAGAATGCTATGGCTGTTCACCTACTGACACGTATCCTGGGGGTCTATAGAAGACAGAATGCTATGGCTGTTCACCTACTGACACGTATCCTGGGGGTTGATAGAAGACAGAATGCTATGGCTGTTCACCTACTGACACGTATCCTGGGGTCTATAGAAGACAGAATGCTATGGCTGTTCACCTACTGACACGTATCCTGGGTGTCTATAGAAGACAGAATGCTATGGCTGTTCACCTACTGACACGTATCCTGGGGGTCTATAGAAGACAGAATGCTATGGCTGTTCACCTACTGACACGTATCCTGGGGGTCTATAGAAGACAGAATGCTATGGCTGTTCTCCTTCTGACACGTATCCTGGGGGTCTATAGAAGACAGAATGCTATGGCTGTTCACCTACTGACACGTATCCTGGGGGTCTATAGAAGACAGAATGCTATGGCTGTTCACCTACTGACACGTATCCTGGGGGTTGATAGAAGTCAGAATGCTATGGCTGTTCTCCTACTGACACGTATCCTGGGGGTCTATAGAAGACAGAATGCTATGGCTGTTCACCTACTGACACGTATCCTGGGGGTCTATAGAAGACAGAATGCTATGGCTGTTCACCTACTGACACGTATCCTGGGGGTCGATAGAAGACAGAATGCTATGGCTGTTCACCTACTGACACGTATCCTGGGGTCTATAGAAGACAGAATGCTATGGCTGTTCACCTACTGACACGTATCCTGGGGGTCTATAGAAGACAGAATGCTATGGCTGTTCACCTACTGACACGTATCCTGGGGGTTGATAGAAGACAGAATGCTATGGCTGTTCACCTACTGACACGTATCCTGGGGGTTGATAGAAGACAGAATGCTATGGCTGTTCACCTACTGACACGTATCCTGGGGGTCTATAGAAGACAGAATGCTATGGCTGTTCACCTACTGACACGTATCCTGGGGGTCTATAGAAGACAGAATGCTATGGCTGTTCTCCTACTGACACGTATCCTGGGGTCGATAGAAGACAGAATGCTATGGCTGTTCACCTACTGACACGTATCCTGGGGGTCTATAGAAGACAGAATGCTATGGCTGTTCTCCTACTGACACGTATCCTGGGGGTCGATAGAAGACAGAATGCTATGGCTGTTCACCTACTGACACGTATCCTGGGGGTCTATAGAAGACAGAATGCTATGGCTGTTCACCTACTGACACGTATCCTGGGGGTTGATAGAAGACAGAATGCTATGGCTGTTCACCTACTGACACGTATCCTGGGGGTCTATAGAAGACAGAATGCTATGGCTGTTCACCTACTGACACGTATCCTGGGGGTCGATAGAAGACAGAATGCTATGGCTGTTCACCTACTGACACGTATCCTGGGGGTCTATAGAAGACAGAATGCTATGGCTGTTCACCTACTGACACGTATCCTGGGGGTCTATAGAAGACAGAATGCTATGGCTGTTCACCTACTGACACGTATCCTGGGGGTTGATAGAAGACAGAATGCTATGGCTGTTCACCTACTGACACGTATCCTGGGGGTCTATAGAAGACAGAATGCTATGGCTGTTCACCTACTGACACGTATCCTGGGGGTCTATAGAAGACAGACTGCTATGGCTGTTCACCTACTGACACGTATCCTGGGGGTCTATAGAAGACAGAATGCTATGGCTGTTCACCTACTGACACGTATCCTGGGGGTCTATAGAAGACAGAATGCTATGGCTGTTCTCCTTCTGACACGTATCCTGGGGGTCTATAGAAGACAGAATGCTATGGCTGTTCACCTACTGACACGTATCCTGGGGGTCTATAGAAGACAGAATGCTATGGCTGTTCACCTACTGACACGTATCCTGGGGGTTGATAGAAGTCAGAATGCTATGGCTGTTCTCCTACTGACACGTATCCTGGGGGTTGATAGAAGTCAGAATGCTATGGCTGTTCTCCTACTGACACGTATCCTGGGGGTTGATAGAAGTCAGAATGCTATGGCTGTTCACCTACTGACACGTATCCTGGGGGTCTATAGAAGACAGAATGCTATGGCTGTTCACCTACTGACACGTATCCTGGGGGTCGATAGAAGACAGAATGCTATGGCTGTTCACCTACTGACACCTATCCTGGGGGTTGATAGAAGACAGAATGCTATGGCTGTTCACCTACTGACACGTATCCTGGGGGTCTATAGAAGACAGAATGCTATGGCTGTTCACCTACTGACACGTATCTTGGGGGTCTATAGAAGACAGAATGCTATGGCTGTTCACCTACTGACACGTATCCTGGGGGTCTATAGAAGACAGAATGCTATGGCTGTTCACCTACTGACACGTATCCTGGGGGTCTATAGAAGACAGAATGCTATGGCTGTTCACCTACTGACACGTATCCTGGGGGTCGATAGAAGACAGAATGCTATGGCTGTTCACCTACTGACACGTATCCTGGGGGTAGATAGAAGACAGAATGCTATGGCTGTTCACCTACTGACACGTATCCTGGGGTTCGATAGAAGACAGAATGCTATGGCTGTTCACCTACTGACACGTATCCTGGGGGTTGATAGAAGACAGAATGCTATGGCTGTTCACCTACTGACACGTATCCTGGGGGTCTATAGAAGACAGAATGCTATGGCTGTTCACCTACTGACACGTATCCTGGGGGTCTATAGAAGACAGAATGCTATGGCTGTTCACCTACTGACACGTATCCTGGGGTTGATAGAAGACAGAATGCTATGGCTGTTCACCTACTGACACGTATCCTGGGGGTCTATAGAAGACAGAATGCTATGGCTGTTCTCCTACTGACACGTATCCTGGGGGTCTATAGAAGACAGAATGCTAGAAGACAGAATCCTGCTATGGCTGTTGGCTGTTCACCTACTGACACGTATCCTGGGGGTCTATAGAAGACAGAATGCTATGGCTGTTCACCTACTGACACGTATCCTGGGGGTCTATAGAAGTCAGAATGCTATGGCTGTTCACCTACTGACACGTATCCTGGGGGTTGATAGAAGTCAGAATGCTATGGCTGTTCACCTACTGACACGTATCCTGGGGGTTGATAGAAGACAGAATGCTATGGCTGTTCACCTACTGACACGTATCCTGGGGGTTGATAGAAGACAGAATGCTATGGCTGTTCACCTACTGACACGTATCCTGGGGGTTGATAGAAGTCAGAATGCTATGGCTGTTCACCTACTGACACGTATCCTGGGGGTCTATAGAAGACAGAATGCTATGGCTGTTCACCTACTGACACGTATCCTGGGGGTCTATAGAAGACAGAATGCTATGGCTGTTCACCTACTGACACGTATCCTGGGGGTCGATAGAAGTCAGAATGCTATGGCTGTTCACCTACTGACACGTATCCTGGGGGTCTATAGAAGACAGAATGCTCTGGCTGTTCACCTACTGACACGTATCCTGGGGGTCGATAGAAGTCAGAATGCTATGGCTGTTCACCTACTGACACGTATCCTGGGGTCTATAGAAGACAGAATGCTCTGGCTGTTCACCTACTGACACGTATCCTGGGGGTCTATAGAAGACAGAATGCTATGGCTGTTCACCTACTGACACGTATCCTGGGGGTCTATAGAAGACAGAATGCTATGGCTGTTCACCTACTGACACGTATCCTGGGGGTCTATAGAAGACAGAATGCTATGGCTGTTCACCTACTGACACGTATCCTGGTAGGAGGAAAACACACCTGTCCAAACAGGTAAATATCAGCATTCATTCATCACGATGAGCCTTCACTGAAGTAGAAGGCCTGAGGTAACCGTGCGGCACTGAGACATAACACAGCCGACACAAATAGTGCTGTTGGTGTGAGTGCTTGAACACAGCTATGGTCTTCAGTCTGCCTGACTGGCATTGACTGGCACTGTCCAGAGTGGCTGAGGGAGAGGACGGGTCGCAGGGTAGCCTAGAGGTTAGAGCGTTGGACTAGTAACCGGAAGGTTGCGAGTTCAAACTGCTGAGCTGACAAGGTACAAATCTGTCGCTCTGCCCCTGAACAGGCAGTTAACCCACTGTTCCTAGGCCCTCATTGAAAATAAGAATTTGTTCTTAACTGACTTGCCTGGTTAAGTAAAATTTCAAAAAGTGTGTGTGTGTGTGTGTGTGTGTGTGTGTGTGTGTGTGTGTGTGTGTGTGTGTGTGTGTGTGTGTGTGTGTGTGTGTGTGTGTGTGTGTGTGTGTGTGTGTGTGTGTGTGTGTGTGTGTGTGTGTGTGTGTGTGCGTTTTGAATTGCCACAGCGCTCCACCACACGCCACCTGACCCCGTTGTCCTGCTTGGTTGTTGATAGACCGCAGACATCGTTCATTAGCCAATCAGGATCACAGATGAAAGGTTCAGAACACTGAGATGACCTATTAGATTTTAGGCCCCTGTCGTTTCTTATTCATTAGGTTTGTTCTTCAATATCCAAACAGGCAAACAGCTAATTATAAGGCAGCAAACAGTACGATATAACACTACGAACATAGATTTATAATGACTCCTAGATACTATTTCATGAGGATGAAGTAGTGATTTATAATGACTCCTAGATACTATTTCATGAGAATGAAGCAGTGATTTATAATGACTCCTAGATACTATTTCATTAGGATGAAGCAGTGATTTATAATGACTCCTAGATACTATTTCATTAGGATGAAGCAGTGATTTATAATGACTCCTAGATACTATTTCATGAGGATGAAGCAGTGATTTGGGCTCAGCAGTGGCAGTAATATGATATGATAGTATGCCAATTGAAACATTGCCTTGGGTTTTATAATAGGAGGTTGGAGACCCTTCCTATTAGCTCTGTTGTCAGACTCCCTGTGTGTGTTGGAACACAGCCTCGGTTTTGTAATTCTAATGGGACACAGAGAGTTAGATAGTATCCCTCTATCAGATATTGTTCTCAAATATAAATCAGTATTTTGATTAAAGTATTCTCCAGGGGACGAGTGGCAGGCTAACTCCGTGCCACAGAGGCTTTACACTCGACAACCCTGGGACAGCTGGGGTGGGGTGGGGTGGGGTGGGGGGTGTCCTGTCGGGGTTTTATTTTGGGCTGTCATCTCTGTCCCATGTCAGACTTTCACAGGCTCTATGTCTCATACCAATGAACTCATTCACACACACACACACACACACACACACACACACACACACACACACACACACACACACGCACCTGTGATTAGAGAACTTCTACTTTGAGCTCTCTCTATGTTGGAATGCACCACAGACTGAGTGAGTGGCATTTCCCTGTTTGATTGACAGTTCCCTCGTCACATGACATGGGAGTCGGGTTGCGACTTCGGCTCCTTGGAGTCCCAGAGTTCTTAACAATCGTGCCGAAAACATAACCTAAACGATAAATTAACCATCAGGGAACACTGTAACCTATAGAGCTAACTGGTAGGTAGACATACTGAGTTGTAACCTATAGAGCTGAGTTGTAGCCTATAGAGCTGAGTTGTAACCTATAGAGCTGAGTTGTATCCTATAGAGCTGAGTTGTATCCTATAGAGCTGAGTTGTATCCTATAGAGCTGAGTTGTATCCTATAGAGCTGAGTTGTATC
Organism: Oncorhynchus masou masou; assembly: GCF_036934945.1. NCBI lineage: Eukaryota > Metazoa > Chordata > Actinopteri > Salmoniformes > Salmonidae > Oncorhynchus > Oncorhynchus masou. The sequence goes on along the minus strand of NC_088238.1, from coordinate 62,595,458 downwards.
CTATAGAGCTGAGTTGTATCCTATAGAGCTGAGTTGTAACCTATAGAGCTGAGTTGTATCCTATAGAGCTGAGTTGTATCCTATAGAGCTGAGTTGTATCCTATAGAGCTGAGTTGTATCCTATAGAGCTGAGTTGTAACCTATAGAGCTGAGTTGTATCCTATAGAGCTGAGTTGTATCCTATAGAGCTGAGTTGTATCCTATAGAGCTGAGTTGTAACCTATAGAGCTGAGTTGTAACCTATAGAGATGAGTTGTAACCTATAGAGCTGAGTTGTATCCTATAGAGCTGAGTTGTAGCCTATAGAGCTGAGTTGTTACCTATAGAGCTGAGTTGTATCCTATAGAGCTGAGTTGTATCCTATAGAGCTGAGTTGTTACCTATAGAGCTGAGTTGTTACCTATAGAGCTGAGTTGTATCCTATAGAGCTGAGTTGTATCCTATAGAGCTGAGTTGTAACCTATAGAGCTGAGTTGTTACCTATAGAGCTGAGTTGTATCCTATAGAGCTGAGTTGTATCCTATAGAGCTGAGTTGTATCCTATAGAGCTGAGTTGTATCCTATAGAGCTGAGTTGTTACCTATAGAGCTGAGTTGTTACCTATAGAGCTGAGTTGTAGCCTATAGAGCTGAGTTGTAGCCTATGAGCTGAGTTGTTACATATAGAGCTGAGTTGTAGCCTATAGAGCTGAGTTGTAGCCTATAGAGCTGAGTTGTTACCTATAGAGCCGAGTTGTAGCCTATAGAGCCGAGTTGTAGCCTATAGAGCCGAGTTGTAGCCTATAGAGCTGAGTTGTAACCTATAGAGCTGACTGGTAGGTAGACATACTGAGTTGTATCCTATAGAGCTGAGTTGTTACCTATAGAGCTGAGTTGTAGCCTATAGAGCTGAGTTGTAGCCTATAGAGCTGAGTTGTAGCCTATAGAGCTGAGTTGTAGCCTATAGAGCTGAGTCGTAACCTATAGAGCTGAGTTGTTACCTATAGAGCTGACTGGTATGTAGATATGCTGAGTTGTTACCTATAGAGCTGAGTTGTAACCTATAGAGCTGAGTTGTTACCTATAGAGCTGACTGGTATGTAGACATGCTGAGTTGTTGCCTATAGAGCTGAGTTGTAGCCTATAGAGCTGAGTTGTAGCCTATAGAGCTGAGTTGTAGCCTATAGAGCTGAGTTGTAACCTATAGAGCTGAGTTGTAACCTATAGAGCTGAGTTGTAACCTATAGAGCTGAGTTGTTACCTATAGAGCTGAGTTGTTACCTATAGAGCTGAGTTGTTACCTATAGAGCTGAGTTGTTACCTATAGAGCTGAGTTGTTACCTATAGAGCTGAGTTGTAACCTATAGAGCTGAGTTGTAACCTATAGAGCTGAGTTGTAACCTATAGAGCTGAGTTGTTACCTATAGAGCTGAGTTGTATCCTATAGAGCTGAGTTGTAACCTATAGAGCTGACTGGTATGCAGATATGCTGAATTATTTTGTACGCCCAATTTTTCAGTTTTTGATTTGTTAAAAAAGTTTGAAATATCCAATAAATGTTGTTCCACTTCATGATTGTGTCCCACTTGTTGTTGATTCTTCACAAAAAATACAGTTTTATATCTTTATGTTTGAAGCCTGAAATGTGGCAAAAGGTTGCAAAGTTCAAGGGGGCCGAAAACTTTCGCAAGGCAGTGTATATACAGTAGCGAGGCTATATACAGTAGCGAGCCTATATACAGTAGAGGCTATATAGAGTAGTGAGGTTATAAACAGTAGAGAGGCTATATAAAGTAGATAAGATACATACAGTAGATGTTATATACAGTAGAGAGGCTATATACAGTAGTGGGGTTATATACAGTAGAGAGGCTATATACAGTAGAGAGGCTATATACAGTAGAGAGGCTATATACAGTAGAGAGGCTATATACAGTAGTGAGGTTATATACAGTAGAGGCTATATACAGTAGAGAGGCTATATACACGAGAGAGGCTATATACAGTAGAGAGTCTATATACAGTAGCGAGGCTATATACAGTAGTGAGGTTATATACAGTGGAGAGGTTATATACAGTAGAGGGGCTATATACAGTAGCGAGGCTATATACAGTAGAGGCTATATACAGTAGCGAGGTTATATACAGTAGCGAGGTTATATACAGAAGCGAGGCTATATACAGAAGAGAGGCTATATACAGTAGAGAGGCTATATACAGTAGCGAGGCTATATACAGTAGCGAGGCTATATACAGTAGAGAGGCTATAAACAGTAGCGAGGCTATATATAGTAGAGAGACTATAAACAGTAGCGAGGCTATAAACAGTAGCGAGGCTATAAACAGTAGAGGCTATATACAGTAGCGAGGTTATATACAGTAGTGAGGTTATATACAGAAGCGAGGCTATATACAGAAGAGAGGCTATATACAGTAGAGAGGCTATATACAGTAGAGAGGCTATATACAGTAGAGAGGCTATATACAGTAGCGAGGCTATATACAGTAGCGAGGCTATATACAGTAGAGAGGCTATATACAGTAGCGAGGTTATATACAGAAGCGAGGCTATATACAGAAGAGAGGCTATATACAGTAGAGAGGCTATATACAGTAGCGAGGCTATATACAGTAGCGAGGCTATATACAGTAGAGAGGCTATAAACAGTAGCGAGGCTATATATAGTAGAGAGACTATAAACAGTAGCGAGGCTATAAACAGTAGCGAGGCTATAAACAGTAGAGGCTATATACAGTAGCGAGGTTATATACAGTAGTGAGGTTATATACAGAAGCGAGGCTATATACAGAAGAGAGGCTATATACAGTAGAGAGGCTATATACAGTAGAGAGGCTATATACAGTAGAGAGGCTATATACAGTAGCGAGGCTATATACAGTAGCGAGGCTATATACAGTAGAGAGGCTATAAACAGTAGCGAGGCTATATACAGTAGAGAGGCTATATACAGTAGAGAGGCTATATACAGTAGAGAGGCTATATACAGTAGCGAGGCTATATACAGTAGCGAGGCTATATACAGTAGAGAGGCTATAAACAGTAGCGAGGCTATATACAGTAGAGAGACTATAAACAGTAGCGAGGCTATAAACAGTAGCGAGGCTATAAACAGTAGCGAGGCTATAAACAGTAGCGAGGCTATAAACAGTAGCCTCTCTTCTGCATATAGCCTCTCTACTGTATATAGCCTCTCTACTGTATACAACCCCTCTACTGTATATATTCTGTCTGTTTACTGTTGTTTTATTTCTTTACCTTCCTATTGTTCACCTAATACCTTTATTGCACTGTTGGTTAGAGCCTGTATTCAGTATTTCACTGTAAGGTCTATACCTGTTGTATTCACTTCCCTGTACCATCTCTCTCTGCCTCTCTCTACCATCTCTCTCTGCCTCTCTCTACCATCTCTCTCTGCCTCTCTCTACCATCTCTCTCTGCCTCTCTCTACCATCTCTCTCTGCCTCTCTCTACCATCTCTCTCTGCCTCTCTCTACCATCTCTCTGCCTCTCTCTGCCTCTCTCTGCCTCTCTCTACCTCTCTCTACCATCTCTCTCTGCCTCTCTCTACCATCTCTCTGCCTCTCTACCATCTCTCTCTGCCTCTCCCTACCATCTCTCTCTGCCTCTCTCTACCATCTCTCTCTGCCTCTCCCTACCATCTTTCTCTGCCTCTCTCTACCATCTCTCTCTGCCTCTCTCTACCATCTTTCTCTGCCTCTCTCTACCATCTCTCTCTGCCTCTCTCTACCATCTCTCTCTGCCTCTCCCTACCATCTCTCTCTGCCTCTCCCTACCATCTCTCTCTGCCTCTCTCTACCATCTCTCTCTGCCTCTCTCTACCTCTCTCTACCATCTCTCTCTGCCTCTCTCTACCATCTCTCTCTGCCTCTCTCTACCATCTCTCTCTGCCTCTCTCTGCCTCTCTCTACCATCTCTCTCTGCCTCTCTCTACCATCTCTCTCTGCCTCTCTCCCGTCACCAATGTCTCTCACGTCTCTTGCCTCTCTCTCCTTCTCACCCCCTCTAACCCTCTCCTTTCTACACACACACTCTGATCTGTCAATCGTCACTTTTCAGGGTTGTGTTTCATAATTAATCTGTCTGTTTGTGTGACATGTTATGGGAGCCGCTTATAGGCCTCTTGGGGCGGGTTAACACGGAGTCCAATTAGGTCTTATGAAAACGTATGGTCCGTTAGCTCCTGTCCCACACCACTGTCTGTGTAAAGACCCCTAGATGGCCCACTATGATGTGGGTAGACCTATGACACCTCTCAGACAACCACACAGGACTCTGCTCTAAACTTGGTTGGTATAGGGGTTGGTATAGGGGGTTGGTATAGGGGTTGGTATAGGGGGTTGGTATAGGGGGTTGGTATAGGGGTTGGTATAGGGGGTTGGTATAGGGGGTTGGTATAGGGGTTGGTATAGGGGGTTGGTATAGGGGGTTGGTATAGGGGTTGGTATAGGGGGTTGGTATAGGGGTTGGTATAGGGGTTGGTATAGGGGTTGGTGTAGTTGTTGGTATAGGGGTTGGTATAGGGGTATATGTAGTGGTTGGTATAGAGGTTGGTATAGGGGTATATGTAGGTGTGTGTGTATTGGGGTTGGTATAGGTGTTGATGTTGTTGTTGGTATAGGGGTTGGTATAGGGATTTGTATGTTGGTTTAGGGGTTGGTTTAGTGGTTAGTATAGGGGTTGGTGTAGGGGTATATGTAGTGGTGTGTGTATAGGGGTTGGTATAGGGGTTGGTGTTGTTGTTGGTATAGGGGTTGGTATAGGGATTTGTATGTTGGTTTAGGGGTTGGTTTAGGGGTTGGTTTAGTGGTTGGTATAGGAGTATATGTAGGGGTTGGTGTAGGGTTTGTTTTAGAGGTTGGTGTTGGTAGTTGTTGATATAGGGGTTTGTATAGGGGTTCATGTAGTGGTTGGTATAGGGGTATATGTAGTGGTTAGTTTAGTGGTTGGTATAGTGGTATATGTAGTGGTTGGTGTAGGGGTTGGTTTAGTGGTTGGTATAGTGGTTGTTGTTGGTATAGGGGTTGGTGTAGGGGTTGGTTTAGTGGTTGGTATAGTGGTTGTTGTTGGTATAGGGGTTGGTTTAGTGGTTGGTATAGTGGTTGTTGTTGGTATAGGGGTTGGTTTAGTGGTTGGTATAGTGGTTGTTGTTGGCATAGGGGTTGGTTTAGTGGTTGGTATAGTGGTTGTTGTTGGTATAGGGGTTGGTTTAGTGGTTGGTATAGTGGTTGTTGTTGGTATAGGGGTTGGTGTAGGGGTTGGTTTAGTGGTTGGTATAGTGGTTGTTGTTGGTATAGGGGTTGGTTTAGTGGTTGGTATAGTGGTTGTTGTTGGTATAGGGGTTGGTGTGGGCATATAGTAATTTATGCCAGAGTGCAATCCGGTTGTTCGGGGAAAAACTGTTGTTCGGAGTTGTCACGTTCACTGTCTTCAAACTCCCTGCCATAGATGAGCCAAGGCGCAGCGTGTATGTAGTTCCACATCTTTAACAAAAACACAGGTAAACAGAAACCGACCGTGACGCACACAAACACACACAGAAAATAAATAATTACCCACAACATTAGGTGGGAAAAAGGCTGCCTAGGTATGATTCCTAATCAGAGACGATAGACAGCTGCCTCTGATTGGGAACAAAGAAATAGAACTAGAATGCCGACCCAAATCACACCCCGACCTAACCAAATAGAGAAATAAAAAGGCTCTCTAAGGTCAGGAGTGCAAGCAGGTTGTTTCAGGGGGCACAGCAGGTTGTTTCAGGGGGCACAGCGGGTTGTTTCGGGGGGCACAGCGGGTTGTTTCAGGGGGCACAGCAGGTTGTTTCGGGGGGCACAGCAGGTTGTTTCGGAGGGCACAGCCGGTTGTTTCGGGGGGCACAGCGGGTTGTTTCGGAGGGCACAGTTGGTTGTTTCGGAGGGCACAGCTGGTTGTTTCGGAGGGCACAGCGGGTTGTTTCGGAGGGCACAGCGGGTTGTTTCGGAGGGCACAGCCGGTTGTTTCGGGGGCACAGCAGGTTGTTTCGGAGGGCACAGTTGGTTGTTTCGGAGGGCACAGCTGGTTGTTTCGGAGGGCACAGCGGGTTGTTTCGGAGGGCACAGCGGGTTGTTTCGGAGGGCACAGCGGGTTGTTTCGGGGGGCACAGCCGGTTGTTTCTGGGGGCACAGCCGGTTGTTTCGGAGGGCACAGCCGGTTGTTTCTGGGGGCACAGCCGGTTGTTTCGGGGGCACAGCCGGTTGTTTCTGGGGGCACAGCCGGTTGTTTCTGGGGGCACAGCAGGTTGTTTCTGGGGGCACAGCAGGTTGTTTCGGGGGCACAGCAGGTTGTTTCGGGGGCACAGCAGGTTGTTTCGGGGGCACAGCCGGTTGTTCGGAGGGCACAGCCGGTTGTTCGGGGGCACAGCCGGTTGTTCGGAGGGCACAGCCGGTTGTTCGGGGCACAGCCGGTTGTTCGGAGGGCACAGCCGGTTGTTCGGAGGGCACAGCCGGTTGTTCGGGGGCACAGCCGGTTGTTCGGAGGGCACAGCCGGTTGTTCGGAGGGCACAGCCGGTTGTTCGGAGGGCACAGCCGGTTGTAAAGCTAATATCTTCCCAGCTACTGTACAGTCTGGGAGTTCACTGTGATTTGGTTCATGTTTCTCTCCTGCAGAGCAGGGTTAGTGTTATCAAAGAGAAACATTGTCTATCATGCTATCATGCTGGTCGGTGTGTTTCAGTTTCCCTGATTCAGAGCACGGTTAGTGAAGAGGTATCTGTCCAGCTATCATGCTGGTCGGTGTGTTTCAGTCTCCCTCATTCAGAGCAGGGTTAGTGAAGAGGTATCTGTCCAGCTATCATGCTGGTCGGTGTGTTTCAGTCTCCCTGATTCAGAGCAGGGTTAGTGAAGAGGTATCTGTCCAGCTATCATGCTGGTCGGTGTGTTTCAGTTTCCCTCATTCAGAGCAGGGTTAGTGAAGAGGTATCTGTCCAGCTATCATGCTGGTCGGTGTGTTTCAGTTTCCCTCATTCAGAGCAGGTTTTAGGGTGAGTGAAGAGTTAGGCATCTGCCCAGCTACAGTGGGTGTGGTCAGTGTGTTTTGGTGTTGGGTTCTCTTCCCAGCTACAGTGGGTGTGGTCAGTGTGTTTTGGTGTTGGGTTCTCTTCCCAGCTACAGTGGGTGTGGTCAGGGTGTTTTGGTGTAGGTTTCTCTGCCCAGCTACAGTGGGTGTGGTCAGTGTGTTTTGGTGTTGGGTTCTCTTCCCAGCTACAGTGGGTGTGGTCAGTGTGTTTTGGTGCAGGGTTCTCTGCCCAGCTACAGTGGGTGTAGTCAGTGTGTTTTGGTGTAAGTTTCTCTGGCCGCTGAGGCGTTTTTCGACACCATGTGGAACATTTCAACTGCCCTCTGCTCAGCAAGGCAAACACCTTCTATTTTAGGACAACTCAAAACTGTGACCTCTCCCATTATCCCTCCAAACCCTAAGATTACCATAGTAAACCATACAACTACAACGTTGATGTTTAGTTGGTGTCATGTAGTCACATAGACAGAGACACACGCCTGTATGCACACCCACACAAACACTCAATCAACAGAAATATATATCATTTGTAATAAAAGTCCATTCATTGAAGTCCAGACTAATCAATTTAGTTGGATTGAATGGAATGCTCATGAAGTGGTCCCTAAAAACAAATCTTCGGTCTGTTTCAGCATTTCTTCCAAATAGTTCTGAACTGATCCTGGATTTGAACGGCCTAAAGGGGGGAACTTGTTTCTAACCCAAGAGCATGTTCAACATAGAATGGGAACACACACACACACACACACACACACACACACGGGTTGAATAGGCTGACCCAGATAGCTTGTTCACGATTGGCTGAACTAAAGGAAGATAACGTGACCTGATTGGTTGGTGCTCAGAAAATAGTCTCCTCTGTATTTTAGAACCGGAGACAAAACCTGAAGGACTTTATGAGAGACGGACTTTATGAGAGACGGACTTTATGAGAGACGGACTTTATGAGAGAAGGACTTTATGAGAGAAGGACTTTATCAGTTCTTGATCTTTCGTCCTCTGTCTCATAAACACACCGCCCTCTTGACACATCTTCCGGCGCAGACAGAGATGGCCTCCTCACTTCCCGTTCCCACAAGCATTTCGCTACACTCGCATTAACATCTGCTAACCATGTGTATGTGACAAATACGATTTGATTTGACCTTAGCCAGCTGCCCAACCCAGAAAAGATACCAAATGGACGGCACTAATTTTCAAGCTAAAGAGTTATATGTAGTTAATAAACCAATTCAACTCAGTTAAACAAGTCCATATCATGTTGAGTTTGTGTCCCTTCGCTGTAATACTTGGGGCTGTTTTGTCACGAGTTGTGATCCATTTCGACCACCATAAAATACAGCTGACCTTTAAAGACAATGCAGATGTTTAGTTAGATGCGTGATCCAATAGCTGCATTGTGTCTTGTCTCTGAGGGAATGTGTAGAACTGTAAAACATTCCATGGAACTCTGAAGAGCTGTGTAGAACTGTAAAACATTCTATGGAACTCTGAAGAGCTGTGTAGAACTGTAAAACATTCTATGGAACTCTGAAGAGCTGTGTAGAACTGTAAAACATTCTATGGAACTCTGAAGAGCTGTGTAGAACTGTAAAACATTCTATGGAACTCTGAAGAGCTGTGTAGAACTGTAAAACATTCTATGGAACTCTGAAGAGCTGTGTAGAACTGTAAAACATTCTATGGAACTCTGAATAGCTGTGTAGAACTATAAAACATTCTATGGAACTCTGAGGAGCTGTGTAGAACTGTAAAACATTATATGGAACTCTGAAGAGCTGTGTAGAACTGTAAAACATTCTATGGAACTCTTCGTAGAGAACTCACAGTTGCACATTCTAAATTGGGCTGGCACCGACTTTAGCCCAGGGCTAGCTGGCAGTGCTCCAGAACAAGGTAAGCACCTTACTTTTCGGGGTTAACCCCAGAAATACGGTGCCAAAACAGCCAATATGAAAACGTCAAAAACGCATAGAAGTTTTACTGTCCAATAACAAAAGCTGCACTTTCACTTAATTTACATACCCTTGTGACACCTGCCACTCTTGTTTAGGCCCCAGAGATCACAATGTTGTCTGAGTCAACAGGAGAGATTATCTCAAATTAGTTTTGTCTGAGTTTTGATTGACGAAAAGTAGCTAGTTAATGTCAGCTAACAGCTGCTCTCTCATGGAAGGATCAGCACAAAACTGAACTGTTGCTATGGTTACTCACACACAGAGCAGGGCCAGACAAGAGACAACAGCTAGCTTACGGAGGAAGTTACTGTATTTCTGATTTCGAGTTCGGGCAGGGCCTGAATGGTATGGCTAGAACTTTGACTTAAATGTAATGCCCCTGCAGGACCCATTAATTACCCCTTCAGGTGACATTGGTCGCGTGCTGTGTTTGTCCGTTAGCCCTAGACTAGGATACAGCAAGTGTGAATCCTTAGCCCAGAGCTAAAGCTTAGCCCAGGGTTAACAAATTGTATTTTTTACCTTTATTTAACGAGGCAAGTCAGTTAAAAACAAATTCTTATTTTCAATAATGGCCAATGAACAGTGGGTTAACTGCCTTGTTCAGGGGCAGAAGAACAGATGTTTACCTTGTCAGCTCAGGGATTTGATCTTGCAACCTTTTGGTTACTGGCCCAATGTTTTAACCACTAGGCTACTCTGTCACCCCAGGCTTGTATGAATATGGGATAAGCTAGCCCCGGGTCAGTCCTAGCCTGAGGCTATGAACAATGAGGTGTGAAAAGGCCTTATGCAGTCTTA